>NC_049173.1:59154235-59319235 GCF_009769625.2 Cygnus olor | reverse complement strand
AAATTGAAATCAAATGGCTTCATGCCTAATTTACTATGCATAATATTAGTGCTGTTATTAGCTTTGTAGCTGTGATAACCTCCCAATATTTGGTATAATATAAAAATGTTGTTTGTGCTTTATGAATTACTGGTACGGTATCTATCAGTAGGGAACAATTTTTGAGAGCTTGGATGAAAGAATTCATGTGTGCTTTCCAGGGGCTGATTTAATTCTAAATTTTTGGCTAAAAGTTTTTTTTAACTAGAGCTTTAATTAAAAAAAAAAAATTGCTTGAAGTTGTACATGTTTGTACATTGTTCTTATTCAGACTTCTGTTCATCTCTTTTCCTTTAGAAGCCCTTCAAACACATATTTTGACATTAACAAAATAATTTAAATATTTCAGACATTTTTTCCTGTTTTTTAGCAAAACCATGATTTCAGTAACTTAGTTGGAATAACTTCTTGTGGTGGGGTAACTCAGCAGGGAATCAATCAATTATCCACAATCAAGCAGTTTAAATTTGATCTATGCTAGGGTTTTATTTAGACAACAGAAGAAAAAGCAGTGAGTCCTGATTTGTGGTTGTTATGGCCCCATGATACAGACCAGGTCTCCACTCTTCCTCCAGGAATTCCTTCCCCAGGGTTGTGCAGCAGTGGCCAGGTCGGTCGTAACTCCTGCGCTCTGCCCCAGCCTCTTCAGTTCTTGGTGCAGAAACCCCCACAGTGCGCCCTGGGGACAGGGTAGAACTGTGTTAAAGGAGTGTACGTGACTGGGTTCATTCTAGCACACTGCTGGAGATTAAGTCGTGTGTGTATATACATGTCTGCATATATAGACAGGTAAATAAATAAAATCTGCAAAATGCAGATTAAATATGTATTGCTATCTTTTCAGTTATCATTTGATCTACAAAACTGACAAAAGTATTGTAGTACTCTCTGATGTCACTAAAACACACTTTGTCCCTGGGAAGGCTTATGTGTCTTAGGAGCTGTACTAACATTACTCAACAACCGTTGGTGTAGCTAGCTTAAAGCCCCAAAGCTGATACTTGATCTCATGGGAATAGAAGGAAAAGTTTTCTTCTTACAAGCAGAAATCCCAAATATCACCTCTAGTTCATTATTTCAAGTCAGTTGGAAGATCTTTAAAATCAAGCCTGATCTATGACTTTTGACATCTTGAGGTAGGCAGTGTTACGCTTCTCATGGCCTGCTGTGTTAGTTGCAGTACCTTCATGCCAGTGCAGGGCAGTAGCTGGGTGGGGGGAGGAGGAGTTCTTCCTTCGTGCTCATCAGTCTTCATCTAAAACTGAAACCAAGCCCAAAATAAAGAGGAAAACAAATGAGTATGGTGAATTAATGATAAAGCTGTTTTCTTTTGCAATATTACACATGAATTTAAAATGGAAAAAGTGATTGCATAACGGCTATAATGAGTGCTTTTATTCTTTGCAAAAAATCTGCTTCCACATTTGCAATTTTGCAGTTTGAATATCCTCTTAAAGATAAACTGAAGAGGAAATGTACACTTTTATTTTGCAGACAAGCTTTAAGAATGGATGAAGGCTTTAAACCACAGACACTTGACTCCAATCTTCAGAGTCCATCAGAGACATTGCTTTCCATTCGACTGTTAGACTTTAAAACAAGTTTATTGGAGGCTATAGAAGAACTGCGTATAAGAAGGGTAAACGTTTTTATATTGATGTTTTACTTCTGTCTTCCTGTATGTAATCATAGAAACCATTGCGTAAGTATGGGTAAATTGCATACTGTATTTTAAGTAATTCACGAACTACAAATATGCTTTTAAAAAAAAAATCACATGGACTTAGGCAGTGTCCACAATTTAAATTTTCTGTGTAGGCTGCACAAGACAACAGGGTTGCATGGAAATAATGAATTTGACTTTCCTATAATTATGTACAAGCTGCTACAGTTGATCACCAGGCTATATGGAAAAATGATCTACATTACGCTTTTGTATTTTGTTGTAGTCTTCTCTTAAAGAGCGGCTGTTGATAAGAAAAGGAAGAAAAGCTAATCCAAGTCATTGCTAAGTCCATAAGTCTTCCTTGTTTAGCACATGGTAAATCAAGTATTAAACTATTAGGTTAGAACCCTACAGTACTGGTATATGAGTATGGTGGGGTAGGGGATCTTTTTGAAATAAGAGTAGGATCATCATGTAGTACTAAGGTGAAATTGTTTCAGCACTGTTGAAGGCAGCTATATTTTTCTGTGGTTAATTTCTCAATTGTGTGTAGGACATGCTTTTTCTTCTATTTCTCCCTTTAGCATTTCTGAACTGTTGTATTTTTGGAAGATCTAAAGTATGTCTTTCTGCATTTGATGAATTTGACCTGTTCAAAAGATGTGTATTATTACTTTAAAATATTAATATTGATGACATGTTTGATGTATGCTCATTTTGATCTAAGTTAAATGCTGTAATCCTCTCTTTAAAAAACATAAACCAAAGAATTACTGCCATAAAAAATCGAAGGAAAAAGTGCACAATCCCACTTTCTTGGTGCAGTATTATTGAAATTCACCACAGCTTCATCCCTAAACTCTTATTACAATGATGATGTTTAGTCTAGCCTATTCTTGTATTAAAAATTAAAGCCTGAGGACCTTCTGTAATTATTACTGGAGTGTACCTTAAGATATTAGCTAGACTCCATTTATGTTGTTAACATAACCATGCATTTTTAATATCTTTGGTCAGAGTCTTAAAATTTTATAGTGCTATGAAGCTTCATCTTTGGGGATATTTTTGTTTTTGTCTTTCTCTTTTGTGTCTGCTATATTACAAGAGTAGGTGACTTATTTTAGACAATGTTGCCTCAAGAGGGTAAGCAATTTTTTGGTTAAAGGTTTTTTTAATTTCAAGGCTGATGTTAATTCCAAGAACCAATTCCATAGATAAGACATGCTACTCAGTTGCTAAAACATCTGCACCTTCCTTCATCCTTAAAAAAAATAAGATAGAATAATAAAATTACCTGCTTTTAATTAGAATTGTATGTCCAAAAAATTAAGCATTTTACACCTAGTCAATTGGAAAGCCTAAAGTGTACCTGCATGCATTTTTGTTGGGTTTAATGATCAATTTAGGCCTGCTTCCTTAGTATGTTTGAAAATTGGAGTATAAAACTTTAATATTTTGAACATGCAGTGGTAATTAATATGGCCATGCATAGTGCCACTCACTTTTTTTTTTAAAGTAGAATCTTTATAGATGTTTCGCTTTAAAAGAACAATGCTACAAAATCCTTTGGTGATTTCGGCTCTAAGCATTTTACAAATCCAATCACCGCAGGGTTATTCTGTAAATTTATATTCAGTCCTGAGGAAAAGGTAGTGCACACACCAAAATACAATCTGAACTCAGAGAATTACAGTGCTTGTCTTGCATTGTGATAGTTTTCCCATGGACAAGAACAAAATGGACTAAATTAAACCATTGTCATCTGCTAAATAGATAGCAGAGTTAAAGCTCTACTGGTTTCTTGATTCCTTTGCCACTTCTTTTCCAAACTTCTTTTCCAAGTTGCTTGTGAGGCTTGTAGCAAATTGATAACCCAGTGGAGGCAGTATAGCCAAGTGTAGTGGGTTTTTCTTTCGATTTTGTATTTGACCTATGGCTTGACCTTAGATGAGAGATCTTACATCTGTTTGCTTCTGTTTCTCTTCCCTTTGTTGATCTTGCTTGTCACTTAGACAGGATTCTCTTCATGACAGGAACTACCATATATCTGGGGTTTAATAAACTGCTTTGAATAACTTGAATAAGGTTGTACTGCAGTATAAATGCAAACTTATGAAAGTAAATTCACAGATGAAATAATCTGTGCAAAACTAGATAGATTAAAAATTAAACACTTAAGTATTAAAATATTTTGAGAACTGATTCAATCCATACTCCATACAATAAAATTTTGTTTTGATTTTTCTGAATGTGCTCATTTAAATAAATGCATTGAGTTACTTCAAAGCATGTTTTCTACTTTTCTTTGTTACATGTATAGTTGTAATTAACTTCAAAAATAATTTGGAGAATTGGCTCATAATTTTATTTTTTTATTGAAGTAAATGAATATTCCGTCATCTTACAGATTTAATCCCAGTTTGTCGATGGTGAGTGCGCATGTTTATTGTAGACAATGCATTACTTAAACTATTATACTTAGCAGACCTTCACTTTATTCATTAGTCTGTTCATAGAGTATGTGTTCTTAGTATGAACAGACTTATTTTTTGTAGCTTCTAGTTATATATATGTATATATTTAAACTATTACTTCCCCCTCCCCCAGGGATTGGGCTTGAATGTCTTATCTTTTTGCAGTCTTACTGTTACCTTTTTGCTGCTTTAGCTGTCCTAGTCATCATGCACCAATCAGACAAATGATTTTTTGTGGTGAATACCTCATTCACTTTGTTCCAAAGTCTCTCAGCATTGCTCTGCAATCATTTGGTCTAATTTCATTGAGTAATATGAGGCAATCCTTTTTTTTTAACAGATAAATATTGTCTACTTAATGCTATTAAGTTGCTGTACAGTAAGTGAAATTGGAAGTCTCTTACGTTTCCTGAAGTACGATGCATATAGGATAGTGACAGTAGGTTTGAAGACAATGTTTATGAGGACAAGAAAGCTTGTATGTTGTGTATTGAGTTTCTTTCTTGGCCTAGATACAGAAAAATATCCTTAGCAGGAAAAATGTAAATGTAAATTGAGGGTGTTCTTCCTGATTTGCATAGAAATATATTCTAATACACGAGATGTGGGGATTTCTGGTAACAGTTGAAGCAATGTAGGTGATGATTAGCTGAGCACAAAAAAAGATTGAATTTAGTGACGATTTTAAAAAAATTACTAATGTTTTTCTTTAGTGCAGAGGATAAGTTTCAGTGATCCGATTCTACGCCTGAAAACAAGCACCTGTTGAAGCCCTTTCTGATAGTTAACCAGGACATCAGAATGTCAGTTTAATACTGCAGATTCTGTAACAGATTTCATCTGTTCAGTAAAAATTACCAAGAATTAACTTTGCCCTCTGGCTATTCTTATCCAACTTCTTCAGTACAGGGGCCTTTTTCTAGGTTTTCTTACAGAGAGGTCATGAAGGAGCTCTTCCCACTTTAACTACTCTTCCATTTCTTCCATTCATAAAACATACTCATGCTTTCTGGCAACTCTGAAGGGGTTTGCACTGCACAGTGTAGTGCCATGCAAGGATACCTGAGCTAGCCTGTTCCAGAATGGAGATGTGTGTAGTTGTGCTAGCAGAGCTAAATAATGATTTTAGCAGTGCTTCACAGATAACTTGGGCAAGTGGACTTCAGTATTGAGATGAAAATGGAAAGCGGTAGGTTAGCATTTGAAAATGTCACTTATGCCCAGAAGATAAATTGGTGTTTGCAATACTAAGTGAAGACTAAGTTGATAAAACCATAAAGTTACTCATCAGGAGAAGCAAACCGTAAAGACTAAGCTTGAGTTATTAGAGGTATTAAAACATTAGTGGACTTGCCAGTTAAGATCATACTGGTTGCACTATATCTAGACCTAAACTAACAGTAGTATACTGTTATGGTAATATAGTATATAGTATGTAGTAGTACACTATATACCCAAAGCTGAACCTTGTTGGAAGGGTGTTCTGCAGAACTCTGCCTTCTGATGCACAGAGTGGCAATGAAGTTAAAAGGGGCACCAGAGGCACCTGCAGTAGCAATATAGGCTGCTTAGGGGAGTCCATTTATTTTGAGAACTCAAACCTGTGGGATTCAATGAAACTGTTGCAAAAATAAAGCTTTTTGTTGCTGTTTTCTTTTGGGGTGTGTTGTTCTTTGTTTGTGTTTGTTTTCTTGTTTGTTTGCAAAAGAGCCTGGACTTAAGGTATCTTCAAGCTGTTTCTTAGGATGAGTAGAATCCTGGGGAGAAAAAAAAAAAAGATATTTCAATACTGTACCTTGAGTCAATGAGAGGGGCACCTACTTTTTTAGAAGGGGGATAAGGCAGAAATGACTTGTAAAACTGAAGAGGATGTCAGGGAAATGAAAGATTTTGGTGAGGTTTATTGCAATGAATAATTCAAACAGCCAGCAAACAATAAGTATAGTGAAGAGCTTGATTTGATATTTTTTTAAATGATAGAGTAAAAAGAGGAAATTAGTGAGAGGAGGAACTTAGGAATATCTATGCAGTCTTCTAAAAGTTGTACTTGACTGTTTAGTTCATGAAGGATATCCTAATTATAGCATGAAACAATCAAACTGTAGTTTCTATGAGTACTATTTGATTGAGCTGCATGAGAAATTGGATGTGCAATTTCGTAGGAGGTAGATTATGAGTTTGAAAAAGATAATAAAAGTACCTAACAGCAGTTTTGGCTGCTTGGACATGAGCCAGCTGTACTCTGTTCCTAAATCTGTTCAGGGTCAAGAATCGAGGGGGCTTGACCAATCCACAGCCCATCTTGTAAAACTACAGCCTGAAGCAAACACTTTAAAGAAGGCTTGACACTTTCTAAAGGTTATAACGAGTAAATAAACCATCAAATTACTCCTCTTTTATTGTTATGGTAGTCTTTTTATAAAAACACTTAAATCCATGTAGTCCTAAGGCATCTAATAAAAAATGAACACTTTTAAGGTTTTGTGGTTTTTTGATACCTCATCAAAGTTATATACAACATTATGCTCCCAAGTATAACAAAAATGTTTTGGTCTTATTAAACAGCTGTAGGAACTTTTTAAAAAAGTGCTTCGTAAGTTTTAAAAGCCTTCATTTCAAAGTGGGTAAACTATAAATGTCCTTTGAAAGAAGTAAAAATGATGGATAAGGCTTATAATTTTTAGCGGTTTCACATGAAAACACTTATCATATAATTGTCATTCTCACTTTAAGTATTTATTATGTTTATTGTTTTTTTCAACAGTAGTTACACATATATACACATTTTTGAGAGCTTCCAGATTTTCCTTTATAATCTGGGAGTAAGTTGGAGTGTTGTTCCCATAGAGAACTTCAGTTCTTATCCTTCTTAGGTTTCAAAGCAAAGAGCTCATTTAAGTGGAATTTAATGCTGTTTTCAAACTTGTATTTATGTAGTTAAATGTAAAGGACTTGGTGTGGATATGGCAGTTATTGCTTATAATTAGGGTTTAAATTTTAACATGCTGTTTCCGAGATCAATTGTAAAATTTTCAATTTGTGTACTCATTAAGATTTAAAATACACTTTTAAAAATTGAAATGGTGTATATGCTTGATTACAATAGTCTGTCAATCCAAATTTTTATAAAAGTATTTTTATTAGTTGGTACTAAAATTATTATTATTTTTTCTAGATACTAAAGGCTTAGTTTTATTTAGGTAACTGTTACATTTAAGTAAGCCTGGCCTATATGAATGGAAGTTTGCTTTGTCAAGAATTTATAACACTATTGTGTTGCTGCTTTTTTTTTTAATATTACATTCTTTCCATTTATTTCATGCGTTTCATATGGATAGGTACTTGTTGATCTCCAACAACCATTGAAATTAGTGATATTTTTGCTATTAATTTTAGTGAGGTCAGAATCCAAGTGCGTATGTTAAGTTTTTTTCTTTATCACTTTATCTTATAGTTGTATTTCTTTTCTGAAGCTAGTCACAGTTCAGAGAATTTACAAAACAAAAAAAACCCACAACTTTAAACTTAAGCTTTTGTTTTAACAAGTATAGCAAACTATATGAGTTTATTAAGAAGAGAATGAGAGTTCTATTCATAGATCTGAAGAAATGTAATAATCATAGAATGACTAGTTTGCATGTTTTCAAAATAATTAATATTCTTGAAAAACTGAGTAGCATGTTATGAAAAAGCATATTAGGACTCAATTGCACAGGCACTTCTGATATTCTGGTGCAGTCTTTCTGCCGGTGTGGATGAGTCCTTGCTACAACACCTGCAGCAATGTGTTACTGTTTCTTCTGTTGCACCGGTACAAATATTTGTGTTCCACCAAGCTAGATCTGATCCGTGGGAGAACTGGTCACGTCCTTCTCCCAGCTTAGTTGTCCGCTGTATATGCTGGTGCCTGCCCAGGGGAGTGGCAGAAATATGGAGTCTGGGAAGAATTATAACTGCAGTGCATTTTTATTAGTTTAGGAATAATTTATGTCACCCACTTTAAGGGTCGGGTTTTATGACCTTACACTTCTGTACAAAACTTTTTGCTAATTATGTTTAATTCTAATAATATTTGTAGTTTAGTGGCACAAATTGCTTAAGATATGTAAGAAGCTGTGAGTCAACCTATTTTGTTTTTATCACTCCAGGGAACTTAGAATGTATTATTATTAATTGCTTATAGATTATTATGGGAAAACAAAGTCATTGCAATGCTGAAGTACTGTTTGTTAAGGCAGAATAGAGACACCCTGTTATCTTTTCAATTCTTTTAATTTATTTTTTTACCATAAGGCATAAGAAATTTTTAGGTACCTTTTCCACCTATAACCTGTTAAGTACGTATCATAGAAACAAGAGCTAAAGAACTTCTCTGGTTCTCTGTGAACCAAATTTTAATTTAAAATGTATGTTCAATATTTTATATGTCACGCTGACATGAGTGTTGAGGCATGCTTTTAGGTCCAGCAGGTAACTCCTGAAATACTTAGGAGTAGCCTCCTATGGATAGAAGCGTGTGTTATTTCTGTCCACACATGTGCCTGTAAACTGCCTGGTAATCAAGGAAGTCAGTTTTGACCCTAAAACCTATAAAAGATGTCACTGTCAAAAACCTATGTTAAATCACCTTGGGACATATTTTGCCATTTTACTTCTATTGATAATACAGTGGGACTATGGATCAAATGTTACACTAAGTGAGAAAGGGTTGCAAAGTCTTCTTTAAAACACTCTTGCACGAATTGAAGCACTATAAATATCCTTGTACGTAAACCTCTCCTTTGTACAGGGTTTCAGAAAGAATTGCATTTTTTAGCTGCAGCATATGTCATTCTTTGCAGCCAAATATTTGTATTATCTGCTTCAGGATAGGAAGGAGGAAGAACTTTACTTTCTTTCTCTCATTGTTTCTGATTTTTTTTTTTTTTTTTTTACTTCATCTAGAGGTAGTTTGTTTTCTCAGTTTGTAATTTATGGTACATAACAGCAGTTAATGGTATTGCAATTCAACAGAGTTTTACTTAACAGGTATCAAGAGATTAATTTCTCCTTTTTTTTTTTTTAACCTTAATGTAGTCACTTGTTCAAGGAAAGGATCAGTGTGCAGAGAAAAGGCAGGAAATCGGCCTTCTGAAGCTCAGAGCAACACATTAGTGTAGCTCTTTAAGTCTTAAGTCCTTTAAAGATATTATTTTGGCTCTATATATAAACAGGACAGCAGTGAGTTGTCTATTGTTATATACATAAAGGGCCTAAGTACTGTTCTTGAGAGAGGTTGTGATTTATTTTTTTTTGAGGAGAATCTGTTGCTCTTCCTTTGAGCATTGCATTTGTAAAAGAAGGCCAGTGCTTGTATTTTTATTTAAAAATAATATAAAAAAAAAAAAAGACTTGCAAGGGAAGGTGATTCCTATTAGGAAAATCTGACTTTAATACCACAGTCCTTCAGGAAAGCAACCATAACTTGTTAGGAACTATGATTAACAACAGATGCATCTTATTTATTGTCACAGTAGCAGTTTTATTCTTGACAAGGTGCTTCTGTTGGCACAGGAGATGTAACACACCTTCCTAATTGTTACTAGTCCATCTTCTGGATTGTGAAGAAACTTTAAACTTTAATAATGTTCTTCTCAGACTTTCAGGTAGCTCGTCTTATCAAAAATGTGCTGTTTATCCATGACTTATCTTTAAATTTTTGCACTGATCTGATAAATCACCAGGCTTCTGGGCAGAAAACATCAGGATAAATATTTCACTTTCCATAATTACAATATAATAGCTGGCACAAACTTTCAGTTGTTGTGGGAGATGACAAAATAAATAATAATAAGTAAAGAGTCAGTGCTTTGAATGAAGTCATTGTGAAATCGTTAGTGTCCCAAAGATTCTGACTCATTACCGTGATTATCTGTGTCATTGATTAATAATTGATTCTTGATGCATTTATTGCAGCTTGCTGAATTTCTTTTCATCTCAATATCGTGACTTGATTGATCGGGATATTCAATTATTTTTCAACTGTGAAGTAAAGTCAAGTCTGTTTTATTGCCTTTGAGTCTGGTTTTGTTGTTAGATGCATAAGAGAATATGTATGAAGTGCGAACTGTTCCTGCCAACTGAGAGCTACAATCCTAGCTCCTAATGTTCTACTGTGCGTGTTAATCTATGTTGTTTATTCTGCAAGCTTTCTGACGGAAACAGCTGAGCTGTTAGATAGAATAGCAGATAGCCATCTGCCATTTTACCACATATACAGAACTGTTGTTTCCTTCTTGCTGTGCAGTGTATAGGCACATACTGTTTTGTGTAATGGACTGTAAAGAAAGAGTAAGAACACACAAGTTATGTTGGTGTCTGATGTGCAGGTAACTGTCTTAAATTTTCACTTTTTTTTTTAACTAGGAAACAGAGATAAATTATGAAGATCATATAAGTAAAATTGTTGTAGAGAAACAGGAACTTGAATGGCAGAAGGTAACTGTCTTACATGATTATAATATTTCAACTGCTGGGATTTGATTTTAAGATAATACTAATATGAATTGTAGATTGGTACAATTCCCTTTCTTAAGGCTATTGTCACTTCTAGTAGTAAAATGTGGTATATTATAATTTGTCTAGTCATTCTGTTGTTTTCATATAGATTTTGATTGTGCCCAATCTAAAAACCTGTTTAATGAATAATCCCATCATAATATTTGGCATGATTGGAAATCTTCAAATAAAAGGGATGTAAATATTAAATTAAATGTCCTATTACTTCAACATGAGGCATCTTGATACGTTAATGTGGGGGAAGCTACGTGGCAACATCTCTGTACTGTGATTGGCTTTGGCAAGTGCCAGTACCATTGCAGTTGTACAAACAGTTTCACTTGTAGTGTTTTGGGATAAGATTTACACACACACAGGAAAAAAAAAAGCTATTTTAAACCGTAACTTACAGGTTAGACATACTCAGAAGTGTTATGTCAGCTTTTAAATGCTCAGAATGTTCTCAGTAAAATGAATCTAACATTCTTTTTAGGGTTAGGGCTCCTGAGGTTATGCTTTAATAGGAAATCCATTCCTTTCTCTAATACAATCAAACCTATGACCCCTGTCACTAGGTCACAAGATAAAAGGCTTCACTCTATATATTTTACGATCACAGAAAAAACAATAACTTCAGCTCTATCCTTGATCTTGGGATATTTAACATCTTAGTAGTAAAGGAAGTCTATTTCGTCTTGGAGTTCATACTAACCATCTTAAATTAATAATCCTAACTATGTGCTTTTTTCGTGGAAGATATATATGTGCACAGAAACAGGAAACATTTTATATTTGGAGAAGCAACAGTGCTTTCAATTTGTAACCTTTCTTTGCTTTTCTTAACCTAGCATTGCAGTCCTTAATAATTTGGGTTCAAAAGGGATGATTTCCCTTCTTTCCAAGACCTTAATAACAATTCAATTTACCATTTATAAAAAGATGGAACTTTCAGTTAGATAAATTGTTTTTTTCCCCACACTTGGATTTTAATTTGCACGTGGCAAACCTAATGTAAGCAATGAGTCATAGATTTTTAGGAACTTCAGGTGAGCACATATGTAAAGTTCTGGAACTTCAAAAGAACAAAATATGCTTCTAATTCTGGAGATCCAGGAAGATGAAAATGCAGAAGTATGAAATGTAGCCTGAATGTGTGACCTCATGGTTTCTGAATGCAAAAATTACATTGATCTCAGTTGTAGTTCAGTAAGTAGACAGCTTCTCCTCTTGGCTTATAAAAAGTTCTTTGTTTTCCTTCAGGGATCCCTTTCTGCCAACCTTTTTGTTATTCAGTATATATTCTATTTTGTCTGAAATGTAGTGAACTAGCTTCAAATGAAGATGTGACTTAAGCCAAGTTTCTGATTTAAGACAAAGATTTGCCTTCTAATTGTAATATGTTTTGAGAATATTGTTGCTGCTGTTGAAAAATTCTACAGTAGAGAAAACAGTAAGTGGAGAACTTACTCTTAAATCTGGTAAGTATACTCAGTATACTATATGTAATATCGAAATATCAAAGGTGATTTTTTTCTTATACTTTTAACACCCTCTTCACCAAACATACATGCCATGTATGCAAAATATATCCCCAAACAGAATTTCTGAGAAAGTGATGTATAATCAATCATGTTACTTACTAAAAAACATAATCTAAGATTATTAAAATATATCACTTGAATATACGGTATATATTGAAGAGCTCAGTAATACTTTTATCTGGTTATCAATTATACAAGTTTGATGTAAAGGATGACTATTCTGTGAAACTAAACTTTTATTTACATAAATTATCTAATATTAGTTTGAATTACTATAAAGTAGTGTCACTTAATTTGGCAGTACCATGCTTATAAAATTTTATTTCTGTAGTGGGTAGGAATAATCTGCTGAGAATAGTTTAATTGATGGTAATCGGCTAACAATTCTGGATTTTGGGATACCTGGTATGCCCTTCACCCATTAGAGAACCTGTCTTTGAAAACAGTTCTAAGAGAGAACTTGGCTTATTCCTCAAGATTCATGTTTTTACATCTCTGAATATTCATTCATGTACTATGTCTTGTTGGTTGGAATTCAATGCAAATCAGAACTTTTTATAAATATCTTACAAGGAATTAATCTGTATGTACATTGGTATAAGTCCTTACCTTCACAGATTCTCTTCTTACTCAGATCAAAGGACAGAAGCTCTCACTTGCAGAATTTGAAAGTAATGCCTATTTGGTGGAGAAAGTATTAATTTAAGAATCATTTTGTCTGAAAAACTCAATTTCCTGGTTAAGGGAGAAGAAGAAATAGGCTTCTCATGTGTACAACAAATTATCATTTTAGTTTCTCACACATTTAACAGTCTGTATTTTGTTTTTGTACAGTTATTGCTTAATCATTATTTCCCACTTCACACAAAGACTTCATAGCTAAACATACATCTGCATTTTGAGATAGTTGCTCAAGGACAGAGTTTTTTTGGACTCCATTTACCTAATATTTCTTTAGTGCCCAGAATTTCAAAAAATTGATCTCACAAAGATATCTTCCATATTACTTCACCTCAACTATTTTTTTTCCTATCCTGAGTGTAGGAACATGATCTTTAAAGATCTTAAGTGCTGTCAACTTGCAGAGCATAGTATTAGTCTGAAATTATGATGTGAAGCAATAGCAAACTCAAAAATAATAGTATGACTTTAACTCATTTTCTTGTGTGCTTTTTTATGGGTGTGAGTAAAGCCAGGCAGCAGGATGATAAATGTCTTACACTATGATCATCTTCACTTAGTCTGTTCTGTCCTCCTTCAGCTCTTTGACGCAGTTTCAGTTAAATTTTAGTCATTTAACTAAAACAGAATAACAGATTGTATTTCTTTTAAATGGAGATGAAGATTAAAATCCTATTATAACTATCTGGAACTGTGTGAAGATACCGTCTTAATACGGCAGTGACTGTAGGATTTCTTAAGCAGCTTGATAGGATGGGTGTGAATTGCTTATAGCAGTCCCAGCAACAACACATTTGAATTCCAGAGGTGATAGTTGTTATCTGTTATGAACTAGAAGAGAAGCCCCTAGGTGATTACCAATTAATAAACGTCTTTTAATCTTCAGGTTTTGCTTTTAATCATTTATGTCTTTCTAAAATTATGTAACAAAGAACCTATTTTTTCCTTAAGATTGTATGTATGGTTTGCTGTAAGTGATACTTAAATGATACTGTTATTTCCTATGAGCAGGAAACTCTGCAGCATCAGACAGACATGTTACAGCAACAGAACAAAGAAGCTATGGCAGCTTTTAAAAAGCAGGTAGCACAATAAGGCTTTCCAATATGACACCAAGATTTCAGAATATGATGGCATAATAGCAAGTTATCAGTTCATATTATGATACTTTTGCATGTAAAATTATGGAATATATAGCTCAAAAAAAAAATAATCCAGACATACTACATTTGGCAGTTCTTCACAGTAAGCCACTCTTCCTGGGATTTTCTTTCGCAGAAAATCCTAGAGAAGCTTCTTCTAAATCTTTTCTGTTTGTTTGTTGTTCCATTCTCCTCCACCTTCAAAAATGGCATGTCTTTTGCAAATTGTTTCTTACCCCATGGAAAAAGATCTGCAATGTAACTTATCCAGTTCAACGTCTGAAAACATGTTTCAGTCTTTCAAATCAGGGTTGTTTTCATCCATAAATCAATAAATGAGTGTTGAAAAGTTGCAGAGAACAGTCATAAGGACTGAAACTGTTGCACATGGTGATGAATAATTTTATCACTAATGCTGTAATGTGCAATCATATCACACAAATAATAAGCAAGTCTTTTCTTTCCTGAAAAAATAATTTGTGATTCACAAGCTTACTGCTATTGTAGGACTATGCATATAGATATATATTTTAAAATTATGTATATTACCCTGCAAAGTATAACTATGTTGCCTCGTCAAGCTGCATGAATAAATCCTAACTGCTATATTGATTTGTTTCCACTTTTTATGCCACCGAATCAAGTTACAAGCAAGGATGTTTGCCATGGAAGAAGAAAAGGTACTGTATATTAGAATTTATTTTTCATCTGGTGAAGCACGTAAGCAAGTGATTATGTGATGTAATTTGTGAAACACGTTCTGGGTATAAATTATATTACAGTTCACTGTGGCTTTTACTAAAGCCATTTGTTTATAAAATATAAACTACGGTTACTTGTAAACCATTGTTATTCCTTCTTTATAACCTGTAGAACTTTAATTATTTAAGAATTTTTTTTAGATTTTAGATTTAGATTTTTTTAGATTTTAGATTTAGATTTTAGAATTTAGATTTTTTTAAGAAATCATTTAAAAATCTGCTTATGTTAACAATTGTTTGAAGAATAAATGTTCTTTGCTATCTCTATGTTGAAGTTATACAAAAAACTTTCTTTATTTTGAGGTCTTGGGGTACTGTCATAAGCTTTTTTTACATGCTAGTTAACCAAAAATAACTCTAACTGGTTTGGTAAAAACAGATTATAATAGGGTTTTTATTGGTTTACCTGGGGTGGTTTAAGATATTAAGACTGAATTTGTTTGTTTCTTTGTTTTTTTAACCACATGAGGCTTTTATACCAAACTGTGCGCCTGCCTCTTTGCTTGAATAAGGGATTTGCATTTGCTGTACTAATACAGGCCTCTAATAAAGGCCTCTTTCAAAAAGTCAAGCTGTTGAATGTCTATATATGGGCTCTTAATTAAGACTGGATGAGTATGCTATATATATTTCATAAGGACTTGCACAGAAAATTGTAAATAGATGAAATATGTTTGAAAATATATTAAAGTAAAATACGTTGGTTGCATTTATAGCATCTGGCTTAGCTATTGTCTTACATTTAAAGATTTTTCCTTGTTAAGACATGCTGCTTGTCTATGCCTACCATGTAATAGTCCCTGATGTGTATTTCCAGTGACAGCTACTGATTCAGAGTTGAATTATGTACTGATTTTTTTAAAAACTTTAAATACTTCCATTGAATCCAATGATGCTTTCAGTACTTCATACCAAAGTAACTGAAATAATAAACCTAGGTGTAATGGTTCAGGACAGAGTTTGAATACTAACAATAACTTTTGCCCAATTTACACTACATGTACCTTTAAAAAGTCATTCTTATTCATCAAGGTGGTTTCAGGAAATTGCACTGCCAGCACTGTTTGACACAAGTGGAACACCCAAGGATGGGTGAATGGATGTGATGTTTCTACAGGTGTACTCTGTTACCTAGATTACACTTTCCATTGTATTGATTGCTACCTGAGATTCTTACCTAATTCAATTGCATTTAAGTTCTTTAAATTGTTCATCTGTGTGCATGTAATTTTTTTGATCTTGCCTTTGTCAGGCTTCTCCCCAAGAACAGAAAAATCTAAAACTTATCGACTGGTCATAAGTGGTAAAAATATATTGTCACATCTTCACTCTTTTCTTTATAGCAATATGTACATGCATTCAGCTAAATGTTTGTGTGCGCGTGTGTGTATATATATATATATATAAAAACATTTAGTTGAATTTTACCTGTTTTTGCATTTGTAAATTGTTCTGTCATAGCAGAGTAGTATTATTTTCATAATATTCTTGTTGGTAAGATTCTATTGTAAATGCATTTATTCTGCCCAAATCCTGAAGCACAGATTTTGTTTTGAAAGGGAAAATACCAACTTGCTGTGGAAACAAAAGAAAAAGAAATTGATGGGCTGAAAGAAACACTTAAAACGTTACAGGTAAAATGTTATTTTTGTTAAATAAAGTTCCTTGGTATTCAAGTGTTGTTTTTGCATCACAATAACCTGACCAACTATTTTTAAGAGGGTCTTTATGGCAGCCTCTTTTCAACTTTCTAGTACCCTTACACACCACTTTCTAACACTGAGTTTCTGTTCTGGTCCTCAGCTTCAAGCCTAATTTCAGTTAACTTTCCAGCTAAAATTCTTTTCTTCCGTAAGAACTTTCTAACACCATTTGGATTTTTCAGTTTTTAATGTGATTTCCTTTTTCTTCTCGTGTCCATAGTCTTTCTTTGTGTCCTTCTCTGGAGCCTTTTCACCTGTCTGGAAACTCTGGTTTTGGATTCCTAAACAAAAAAAGTATTCACACTGGACCTCCAACTCACAAAGCTACCTGTCTTTTGTATTAGTTTCCCTGACTGTGTCACTGGGAGGTTTCTACATTTTTTTTTTCCACTTAATCCATGGCTTTACAATGTCTGTCAGTAGAAGTAAAATTCTGTCAGATAAACCCACAAGTTATTCTGGTGCTTCCTTCTGTTATTTCTGTTTTGTATTTTATTTTGTTATAAGGTTGTGTTTCGTATTGTAGCTCTATTTTTTTGGTTATTTGAAATAAAGCAAAACCTCTGGGTTATATTTTTCACGAAAGTTCATACCTCCTCCCCATCTCCCTCCTCAAAAAGCCTGAAACTTCTGAATTTGGAATTTGTAACAACTCAATTTAGGATATAGCTTTGATCGCTGCTGCTTTTCGTACATTATTTCACATTACCTCTTTATGATCAAAAAGGCTGATGTTGGTATAGTTTTATTTCTTTAATTTTTCCTTTAGATTCTTTAATTGGAATTAAAATGGAAAAGGTAAATCGCAAACATTAATTACAAATTCATAGATGGTAAGATAGATTTCAGTTGTCAACTTGGTTTATAAATCAGAGGCAAGTTGGATAAGTAAAGACTGCAGTACCAATTTGTGAATTTGGATGGGTGTGTGCCTTGCAAGGGGTGATAACACCACCTTTAGCATCTGGGCTTGTCAGCCAGTTGGCACTCCTACAAACAAGTCATCTTCAGTAGGTTGTTACCGCCATCAAGATGGAAGTGGTTTCATCATGAGAGAAGCTTAAGACCTTGAAGATGCTGTTGGTGCAGCCACATGGTATTATTTGTGGGTATGCAGAAACCCAGATTCAGTCTTAGGAAAAAAAAAGTTCATGTTTTCCACGGAATTATGGTATTTATGAAAATCAAAGATAAAAATCAAAATCTTGGATGTTTATGGCTGAATTATGTGGAGGTTTTAATGTGAACTTTCCTTTTCAAATTTACAAGTATTTTTTATAGTTTCCAGGAAAGTGAAATCCTAAATTTAGAACTTGACACTTATTCTGTTTGTAGGTAAACATAAAAAAGTAACTTTACACTTGCTAAGGGTTGCTCAGATTTCTGCATCTGAATGAATCTCCAAATTAGAGACATCTTTTTGATTTGTTTTGCATGTCGAATGGATAGTCTAGTTCTGCAGTATACTCTAAAGAAGAAATGATAATCCCAATCTGCCCAGTCTCAGATAGCATTTGGGCATGTGCTAGAAGCACTTCAATGAGAGCCTTGGTTATGAGAACTGAAGTGTTCCTTTAGTGAGTTGTAAATATATCCATTAAGTGATCTGGTAAGCATTGACAAATGAGATATAGTTGGAGAAAATCGGAAGTCAACTGTTGTCAAAGGAAGGTTTACCTCTTAAGATCCGGAGACATTATATTTATTTGCTTCCACTACAAGCATGGTGATTAAAATTGTTTTAGATATTTTAATCATAGAATAGAATCATTAAGGTTGGAAAAGACCTTCAAGACCATCTGGTCTAACCGTCCCCCTACTACCAATGTCACCCACTAAACCATGTCCCTAAGCACCACGTCCAACCTTTCCTTAAACACCCCAGGGGACAGTGATGCCACCAACTCCCTGGGCAACCCGTTCCAATGCCTGACTTCTCTTTCTGAGAAGAAGTGTCTCCTCATTTCCAACTTAAACCTCCCCTGGCACAACTTGAGGCCATTCCCTCTTGTCCTATCGCTAGTTACCTGTGAGAAGAGGCCGACCCCCAGCTCCCCACAATTTCCGTTCTGATAGTTGCAGCAACAAGGCCTCCCCTGAGCCGCGTCTTCTCCAGACAAATAACTCGAGCTCCCTCAGCTGTTCCTCATAAAACTTGTGTTCCAGGCCCACAACCAGCTTCGTAGCCCTTCTCTGGACATGCTCCAGGGCCTCCATGTCCTTCCAGTGAGGGGCCCAAAACTGAGCACAGTACTCAAGGTGCAGCCTAATACTCAAGGTGCGGCCTAGTTAAAAGAGAATTAGTGTTACTATAAATACCATGTTAATAACATTTGATGTTCTGCAGGATATTCACTACTTTATATTTTTTCTTTATTACAATGGGCATTAATTATTTTGCAATAAGTTTGGTTCTTATTAACAGTCTTTTATAATAGATCGAGTGTTCCATTGCTGCCTTCAAACCTTGATATAGCATAGATGAAGTAGAGCAGTGAAAGATTTCGCTGGCTTTTCTGTTTTCAGTTTTTCTTAGTAAAGTTTATCATTGTTTATTGTACAGTCGAGGGTACAGATCAAACATTTTTTGTAACAGTATAGTTCAGATCTAGAGAATTCTGCTGTGGCTTGAGGAAGTGGGAGGCCACAATGAACCAGTGGACCCAGAGAAACTGTTTGGAAATCAGGCTAAAATATGACTGAGCGGTTTTCAATTAAGTTCTGTAGTCCTTTATCTAAACAGTCAGAATACTACCTTAAAAATGATTGCTCTCTAGACTTAGGGCTTTTTGTTTTTTTTTTTTAGAAATACTTGCTATGTAGGATTTACACATACTGAATTCGTTGATGCTTCCCTAATTATTTACAAGTCAATGTCTTAGGACGTTAAAGGAAAAATTAAAATAGCCACAGCTTTAGTCTCAAGTATTATAAAAATCAAAATTCTATTGTTGGTGGTGTATGAAAAGAAGTGTTAATGACTTCAAATGTCAGCTTTTGTTATTAAAGCATGCAAGATGGGTACAATATATCTTTGTATACCACCATTGGACTATCTACTTTTTTTTCCCCAGCACGGGATAAACTTTATTCCTAAGTCTGTTTTCTTGTCTGTTTATTTCAAAGGGTTAAGTTTATAGAATGTAGTCCCTTTAAATATTATGATACATGACAGTGAACACAGGTATTTATGTATTTTTCAAAATTCCTGTAGCTGCAAAATGCTGTAAAGCATTTTTTTTAGAACATAAAGATGATGTTAAGTGACTCTTACAGTAAAATAGTGTAACCATTCGTTTGAAAACAGTGTTACTATATTGGATTGGAATAAGTGCAATTAAATCTTAGGTATAAGAATATTTAAATATCTGCAGTTTGTCTTCAGGAAAAAAAAAGGTAACTGCAGTTCAATTGATAGCTCTTTTTCATTTTACAGATTTCAAAATACACTTTACAAAAGAAACTGAATGAAATGGTAAGAAATTAATAAAAGTAACAGTAAGCTTTTATGAAAAGAGAATGTCAGTTTATATAATGTCAATCCCAGCTATCCCTAATACTTAAATGATGGATGGATAACTATAAGTAATCGAGAGGTGATATCACCTTTGAATCTGAAAAAGTTTTCTCTCTAAAGTAACGTTCTCAGTTTCTTATGTTGCTGTTTAAATCATTTGGATTTTTTCTCCATCAATAAAAATAATTGGCTCTTGTTACAGAACGGAGTGAAAATTATTTTTTCATGGTCTGATATGAAAAATGTAATTATAGTACCCATATACTTGTAGGATCTAGCATATTCATCCCAAAGTAGTAGTAGAGGATTCTGGACAGCTTTTTGCTTTTGTTTTGTTGTTTGAGAAAAACTGATCATGGATTTTCTCACTCTTTCACCACTCTTTTCAGAATTACTTCTCAACATCAGTTCCCCTGACCAGTTTAGATTTCATCCAGTCCAGCTTACTCCCTTTGACACAGAGAATAAATTTGTATGGAGTGACAGCTTAGTCGCTCTGAACCCTGTTGTCTGTTTTGGGAAGTGAAAGAATGAGCTGCAGAAACATTGCTAAGCTTGATTGAATAAATGCTGTGAAAATTCTGCTGCTGCTCAACTGGAAAGAATAAAGATAATATTGTCAGACCATTATAAACTGTGATCTTAATTAAGAAGCTCAAAAAACTAGGGTCCAGTTTAGCTTTAAGTACCATGACATTTGTACTGAAAGTCATCTTCAACGCTACAGTGGTTTTACACAAAATATGGTGAAATTGAATAATGTGCCCTCTGACCTGGGAGATAAGGCTACAAGTTAAAGATCAAAGGCAACATAAAATGTGTTTTTGTCTTACTTCACTTTTAACTTACATTTATTCTTAAAATGCATCTGATCTAAAAGGGTGCTTAAAATATACAAAATTATTGAACTTATATTTAGATCATTTCACATACTACCTTTCGTTAATAATCTGCAAGTTCAGTCTTCCATATGAATGAGAGTGTTTAAGCAGCACAGTTCCATTTCTAGCTTGAAGAAAAGGTGCTATGATTTAAATAAATATCTTCCATTTGTATATTTATAATATTTTGTCAACAAATGATTATTTGAATATTTGAAAACATTGGGGTACTGTGCCCTTGATACAGAGTGTGGTTATTGAAAATGCTGTTGAGTTTGGGACTAAATATTAGAAGTCCTCTTTTGCATGTAGTACCAAATGTAACATGTATGGCCTGGCCATACATGTAGAAGATGTAGAAACAAAAACAAGCAAAAAAACCACACAAGTTAAGTAGAAACATTCTTTCCTACAACCATATGCAGTAGCGGGCTAATAAAGTTTTAGACTGGGTCAGTTTGTGTTGACTGGGTCATGATGTGTTTAAGGGAACAAAAGACCATGTAGAGTCTTAGTTATCACAAATGGCAAGATATTCTGAAGCAGAATGGATTTCTGAGACCTATTTACATATAAATTTGAAGTTTGTTAGATATTTAGTTTATATCTGGAACCTTAGAAATTCTGCCAATTAGTAAAGTAGCTTTTGTATGTGTTGGGAATTGATGTACCACTTAATATCAGTTTTGTTCCTTTCACTTCTGTTCTTTTAATCTAAAACTTTCAAGGTCTATATATTGCATATTATTTTAGCATGCTATCCAGTTAAAGTTATGTGAAAACTATAGTGCTGATATCGTGTATATGATGACATGCTAGAATTTTGAAATAGCAGAATTTTGTTTCTCCTCTATATAGCCTTTCAACATAAAACAAAGAATTTTTCTTCCATCTTTTTTGTTTGTTTGTTTATGCAATAACAGTACTGATTATTGTGTGCGGTATAGTTGCTTTGTACCTCACTGCATACGGATACAGTCATGAGGCTGCAGGGTTATTCTGTCAGACAACTAGCTTTGTTGTAATCAACTTGATTGTGGCTTCTGTATTGCATTCTTTTCTTGCTGCTGAAATAAAGGAGTATCTAGAGGAAAATGGTCTTGGGTCAGGTCTTTGTTCCTTCCTTCACTACCTTCCTCACAGGTGATAAATTGTAGGATGCTAAAACTCTGAGAGTGTAGAATAAAAGTGGATGTAGAGTAGAAAAATAAGTAAACTTTTCATCTATTCATGCCTTCCCTTTTTAAATTGCACTGGCTGATCCTGGGTATGTCTGAGAAAGTATTTAGAGTTACTTCTCAGCTGAACTTTTACTTGTAGTGCCTAATCCTTAAACATACATCATGGTGCTAAAATGTAAAAGGCGAGCGAGACTAAGGCTAGTGTTGGCTGGGTCAAAGACCAAAGGGGGAGATGTCACTGTTTATAAGGTGTCACTTGACAGCGACACTCACTGTGTCAATATCGATGAGTAAAGTAGATGGGATGAATACTTCTGTGAATGACCGGTAATTAATCTAGTTTCACTTGCTGACTATATTGGTAAATGAAATCTTTGAGAGACCATTTAGCGAAGCTGAATTCAAGCGATATGAAATGGCCTAGGTTCATTAAACTCTACTACTCTTCAAAAGAGGGAAGCTGCATCCAAATAACCCAGATTGTTCTCAGTAGGCAGTCTCCTGAACTGTGCCCAGGCCCTGTTTGAGTGCTCTGGCTTAGGCCAAATATGTCAGGGATCTCCTAACAACCCAGCAGTATAGGCATTTCCTGAGATTTTCCCTGCCACCACTTAGTTCTCTAATATAGAGGTAGTTACCAAACAAAAAATGTGTCCTTGTAAAACAGGATATAACATTCTTATCCTGGATTATTAAGAACAACCCAACTTTTAAAATGGCATTTATTTCCTTTCCAAATATTTTAGAAATTTGCCTGTAATTACACTGTGTTGTCTAAAAATAGTGAGAAAGGAGTAGTACAGTATAAACTGAAAATAATGACTTTAAGTAGAAAAATGGTGGGAACTAGAGAACTAGTGTGGAAACACTTTTCCTGTTTTGAAGATTTAGAGTTGGTAGCCCTCTGCATAATTTTCACATGATCTTGCCTGTAGTCTTTGTTCCATAACAACCCCTTTGTTCCTCTGACACTTTCACCTCCCAATTACCACCTTTTGATTCGCTGAGTAACTCTGACTAGTGACTCAATTTCCAGAATATTTTTGAGATATGAGCAATTCCCTCTTTGTCTTCCTTCTGTCACCTACCTGACCCTGAGCTATTTCTCTGGTCTAGTTCCACCAAGAAATGATTGTGCCTCAACAAGCCATATGGCCACAATCAGTTCCACTCCCCATCCCAGCTTATCTTTATTACTGGTGGAAGGCAGGGCAATAATTTCTGTTCATGCAGTATCAGACGTTAGGAAGGAGAACCGAGATTCTGTGGGTCTTGCTCCAACACCAGGGTCAGACCCTCCCTATCCTGTGGAGTCTCTTGGTGTTTCTTTATTGTCTTCTATGGAAGAATGTTTTAAGGCCTTTTCATTGTGAGCAGAAGATCCACATATCCAGGGAAAGATGTCAGAAGGCAAACCAAACTGCTTTTATTTTCCTGTGCGCTAAGGATGGAGAGCAGCTTGCCATCAATTATGTTTATACAAGTGGTAAACTCTTAATAGAACTCTTTTGAGGATATAGCAAGCCAATTCCTTTTCTCATTGGAAAGAGCCTTGGGAAATAAGAAAGCATATTTCTACCTTTTCTAATGGGGAGAAAGGAGTAATGCTGTCCTGCTGACCTAAGAAAGATTAAGAAAGAAATTGTGACAACACCAAGAAAAAAAATAAAAACAAAAGGCAAAAACTCAAATCTAGCCACAAGCTGTTCAAGTCTCATGTTAGTGATGCTCCCTTATTTATCAGTCTCTTAGAATAAATACGCCTGAATTATTATCAGGAAAAACAAATATAGATTTTCCTTTATTGTATAAAGCCCACATTCTCATTTTAGTGAAGAACATTTTTTTATTTTTATTTTTTAAAGCTTACTTTTCATTAGGAAAAAGAGAAAGTACATGAAAATTCACAGCCTAAATTCCTTGCAGTGATTCTGTAAGTGGTGGTGTTTCTTTACCAGTGCTTCCATTATGACTTTCCATTTGCTGTAGTGTGTTTAATTTCATACCTTATAAAACATGAGAAATTTGTATTGTATATCCTGTTTTGCTAGCCTTATGTTGGTCATTTCTTTTGATTACTATCAGCTTTTATTATCCTCTGATGCTTGGACATGTATTGCATTTGTTACTGTATGGGAAGGGAGCCTTACAGAAGCCAAACAGCTTGGGCCGGATTCATCCTTGTGTAACTTGAATTTACACAAAAGAATGAATTTGGCCCAATTCATTTTAGTTGCTCTACTATATTTTAGAAATAGACTAGATGTCTAAATAGGTATATTTTAAGAGAAAGTAATTTAACCTACTTTCCTTTCAGAGAAAATGAATTGAAAAATTGTCTAAATAGTACCTACAAAGCTATTAAGAAAAATACTATACAAAAATACTAAAATATTAAAGAGGAACACAAAAAAAACTGTATATGAAAGGATAAAAAAAAAAAAGGTGGTGTATGCCACTGAATATAGGTTCATGGGAATATATACTTTCAACAAAGGAAAACTTGAGAACAGGATTTGAAAGCAGTTAATTGAGTTCTGCATGCATTTACTTGAAAGTTCTCCCAAATCTAAGGGACTGCATGTGAAAATAAATTGAAGTGCCTGTTTGATAAGCTAACACACAGGTGAAGGTTTTTGGAATGAGGTGTTATCTGGAGGTGGGAACTGATTGTCAGATATGAAATAGATAACTAAGCTATTCTGAAAATGATTTTGCATTTATGCCATTATGTTAAGCATTTGGAGAGTTGATTTATACATGCTATGGGCACCATTAAGCAGTGGCTTCATTTGTTTCCAACAGGATCAGAAATTACAGTTGCACTTAACAGCAAGAGAGGAGCATCATAAGAAACTGAATGAAGTTGAGAGGTGTTATGCCACTATTGTATGTCAGTTTGGCATTGTTAAAGGTGTTCACGGACAATTAGAACACAGTGGTACGTATGGCTTAAATGTCCTCCAGCATTTATTTTTTGCTTTATTTTTGGCCAGACTGAGTTTGAGATGTGTGACAGAACTCAAAAAATAGTAGCTGCCATGTGTCAAGTATCAAATATACCGGCTGACAATTACTGCATCTCAGTAGCTTCTTCAGCATTTCTTTGTGTGACAGTGCCAGGTTAAGCAGCACAGCCCCTGTACCTATTCTGCTCTTTGCTGTTATACCACTACAGCTGTGTGTGTGACCATACGGTAAACTATGCTGAGGAAAAGATTTGTGTTCAAAAACAAGCCAGTAGCAGACTCAGCCCTTCAAAAAAAATGTATGTATATATGCTTAATTTGGATCACCTTCCTCTTGCCATTAAGCAGACATCCACATAAACAGTGGTACCAGCTCAAATGAGGGGATGAAAGTAAAGGAATTAGCAGATAACGAAAAATGAATGTCATTTGAACTAGCTTTAATGTTGGGAAATGGACAGAAAACATTAATGAATTATAATATTTTGCTGGTTTTATACAGAAATTTAAAATCTTAAAACTACTTCAGTAAATAGAGTGGATGAATAACTTCATAGAGTTATTGTTACCTAGATCCTGACTATGCGACTATTCAGGCTTTATAAAATCAGTACCTTAAAACCTCTAATGTATTAAACAACAAAATTATTTGTGAATCTATTAATACAAAAATAGCGTTCCACATACCCTTTTTTAATATAACTATATATATATTTCATCTGTAAAATAATAAAGCTGATATGCGAAGTATTAAAAAAACAATAATTTAAATGAAGTTTGGTACCTGTTAATTTGAGAGACACATCCTAGTTTTGCATAACAAAGTAATTCACTGCAATGTCTGCATGAGAATTTTTGTAGGACTAACTTGTGCATATTGTTTTGTGTGCCTTCAGTTTATCCTTTGATTACGAACAATAATTCCTTTTGTAAAGAAAACGAATACTAGATGTATAACTTACAAGCTCCAGTATTTATATTTATTTTTTATTTTTTGCATGAAGCCAGCTAGTTCTTCAGATCTCATCTGAATAAATTGCTAACACATTATCAAAATTTTTGGGACATTATTTGCCCAAAATATTTTTAGTATTTTGGGGTTTTCTCTATTTATGTGAAATTGTGGTATTTTAGTACCTCAGATTACTTTTTGTACCCCTTTCTTGAAAGTAGGTTAGTATTTGATATTCAAAATGAATGAAGAGAAAACATTACTGTATTTTCATTGTATTTACGTTAGTCAGGGCTTTTCTACCATGTCAGATACAAAAAAGTCTTTTTGCAATTTCATGGAAACATAACACTCAGTATTTTTTTTTTTAACTATATATAAAACGTTTTGCCATGTTTCTACTTATAGTCATTAGTAATTGCCAAAGGAACCCCTGGAAAAGATTAAATCTAAATTATTAACTGCTTCTGTTCAAGAAGCCAATCTATTCACCAGTTTAACTCCAGTGTGTCTTTTACTGCAGTGAGAATTCAATTTGCATTGCAGTATGTAAGACCTGAAATAGGTAACTTGTAAATTCTGAGCAAGAAACTGCAGGCAGTGGAAAAGTTGTGCAGAAAGGGTATGAGACATTTTTATGCAAATTGTTTAAATTTATGAACAGTTGTTCTTTATCTGCTGTATTAGAACAGTGTGTAGGGAAACAAGAAAGTAAAAACTGATGCTATAGTGCTTCTATAGGGAAAATGCAACAATGCATAATAAATCTAAAACTTTGTGTTACTAGTGACCCATTATTAGCACTTTAAAGATAGAGGGTGAACATATGGGTCTCGTTGAAAACTTTACCAATTTTTGCCTGATTTTTTTTCTAAATTTTACCAGAAGACGTTTATTACATTCTTTAAGTATTTTCATTTGCTAAGCACATCTTTAACAGATGGAAAGAACTTTCTGGGTCTGGAGTTCTGGAGTTCCTGCATACAAAGAGGAGTCAGGAAACTGAAAAGGCTGAAGAAAAAGCTGAGGGGATCAAAATACTTAGGCTGAATGAAAGTGACTGAAAAAGTACAGGAATGGTGGTGAACATCTTCAGTTTTTCATTGTGATATCTTGTGATTCCGTTCCCTTTCAAAGGAGACAGAGGATATTCTTAGGCTTGTCCTCTCCATTATCCTGTTTGTGGTCTTCCGTGTTCTATATGAACTTAACTCTGTACATTTAACTCAAGTATTTGAGTGTTCGGTGGTTCATTATGTTCTATGTTTCCCTGAAAATAATTGACTTAGCTTTGTTTTTAAAAATAGGATTTTACAGGTAATTTTCTGATAAGATTGAAAGTTGATGGAGAAGTCACCCAAATGGGTGACACTGAATGGCACTAGAAATGAAATGACAAAATCAACAAACAAAATTCTGAACTTGTTTTTTGAGGTATAGAACAACTGATACTAGCTGCTGTAATCCTTTTATGTAGTATCGTAATATATGGAAAGAGTAGTTGAGTCATATTTTCAGCCTTAGCTTCTGTTCCAAAAACCTTGACTATTTTAGACATTAAAAATACATATATTGCAGATATAAATCAAATAGCTCTTTAAATGCAGAAGTATATATTAACATGTTTCATCTGTTGTTTAAAGTACAGGAAGCGATACAGCTCAATAAGAAACTAACATCAGTGAATAAAAAACAAGAGACTGAAATAAGTAATCTGAAGGAAGTAAGTATAGTATGTATTTCTAAATGTGTAGGTGGGCTTCTTTTGGACTTGTTCAAGCTGCTGTAGTGCTAATGGAAATAGTATATGAGTAACATGCAACTGTTCTTCATTCTATGGCTAATGGTTGAATTTGTCTTAGATTCCCATCTTATACACAGATGCCTCAGATGACTGCCAATTAAATGTTGAGCAGCTCTGAATAGTTTCTGTAACTTGGGAATTTTTGTTTACCTCTATTGTATCCTACTCATTTCTTTTTAATTATCATCAACCTATCTTTTTCCTGTGCTGTACTGCCATTGCATTTTTCATCTGGTAGGGAAAGGTAACAGCGATGTTTTCAGTGTAGTCAAACACAACATGAGTAGGAAGAAGGTTACTTATGCCACAGAAGCAAGCTGATAGCTTGAACATAGAATAAATTACATTCATTTCTCAATCTCTGTCAGAAATGAGAGAATTTTAATATAGGGCAACTGAGACCGTCAATTATAGTGATGTTATGGTCAAAATTTGCCTGGCCATTAAGCTCTTTTCTGCCTCTCTTCTACTAAGAAACTAGTATTTGCCAGGTACGTTTTCAGTTGCACTCTCTTGGACCTATATAATAGGGGTAAGGATAAAGTTCTCTTTCCTTTAAGCTGTTTCTTAGGTGCTGACAGGAGAAGAGGCAAAGGGACCCTCTGAAGACAAAATTGTTCTGTAAACTCAGTATCTTCCCGTACCTCATCTTTTTCATATCTCTCTTTCTTTCCAGTCTGCTATTTTCTCTCCCTTTGATTCTGTGAGGATGTTAGGGAGGGAGTAAATGCATGATTACTTGCAGCTTCTTGGCCTTCTACGTAGCTCCATTTCCATTTGTTTCATTCCTGCCTTCTCAAGCACTTAATACTGATATTTACTACATGAAGATATTTTAGTCACAAATCATAAATTGAACCTAGATATCATACAGGTTTTTAAAAAGGAATTGTAACTCTCATGTGAAGAACAGGAACATTCATCTAAAATGAAGCATACCTTTATTGTATTATATTGCAAATATCAACATTCAAGGAGTCTAAAAACTCTTAAGCATCACAGTCAATTAGATTTGTTGCTTTTGGTTAAGAATCAACAATTCATTGCATAGAATTCTCCTGAGAGTAAGTAATTTGAGAGGAAAGAAAAGAAAAAAATGTTTAAGAAAATTTTTACATAATAAATTTTATGAGTAACAGAGGTGTGCGAGATAAACTGATAATATTTTGTGTACTCCAGTAATCAAATGTATTTCTTGATCCATTTTTTTCAGTTGTACTATTGGCTCTTAAGGTCATGGGTGATAAATTTTAAATAAAGTACTGCTAGATAAGCAGTGGAAGGGGCCAGCTGAAACTTAATCTGGCTTCCGTCATTCACCAGGAAATGCCTTTATCCTGGCTATTTCTGAATTTCTTACTGGACATTTAGTATCTGACCATCCTGTTGTGAATATGAGTGGAAACCTGAACTGGAATTTAATTGCTTAGCCTTCCAATACTCATGTAGTGCTGTGGCACTTTTTGGGAAGGACTTGCTGTCTGAACAAAAAGTGAAGGCTTGTTTAGTTGTAATTACAGTTTTGTAGATGAAAATTCTATGTAGTAGAATGACAGGTATTTTTCCTTGAAAGGCAGAATATCTGTGAAAATACAATTTAAAATTAATAATATTGTAAAAAAAAAAAAGTCAATTTTTCAGTACTTCCTATTTCAGCAGTTTATAAATTTCAGCTCATAAAACACTTTTAGAAAGTGAAGTAGTGGCATAGTGTATTCTTGACCTATATCTGTAATGGCACTGTATAGTTCAGCACAACTTCCACTTGTGAAGGGCTGTGGGCTCTGTCGTTTGGGTCAGTCAGTAAGTGAAGAGAAAGGAAATGCTTGGACCCACCAAGAATTGCCCTGAGCTAGTTTCATTTCATTGCAGTTCCCTTTCCCTTAGCCTTACCATTGCAGTAGTGATCTTAAAGCAGTAAGATGTTTTCTCTTGTTGGGGAATGTATCTTGTAGAGCTGAGGGGACCTACAAGAGTTATAAAGCAATGAGAAAACTTTGATATTTACTAGGCTACTAGGGATATCTACTAGGGATTACTAGGCTATCTTCACTTGCTACAAAGCTGAAAGTTGTTGTCATATCTGCAGCACAAGTTGTGACGTCTTATACAACTGGTTTTATCTGCCTTGGCGACTTGACCGACCTCTAATAAATCTAAAAACTTGTGAGCTGTTAGCTCTTACCACAGCCGTTACTTTAACTTGGACTAGGATGATCTTTCACATTTCTTCTTAATGGGAATATGAAATTAGTAAATTCCACATTTATGAAAAAAGGTAAACTAATCTCCAATTTTAATAAAATTACATGTATATGATGGGGGTATTAAGTACAACTGTAAAACCTGATTTACATTGAGGTCCATTCTGCAAATGTTTAGGCTTCTGGAATTTGTGGAAATAAATATTTGGAGAGGTGGTAGTTTGCTCTTGACATTGTCTGCTTACTAGTCCAGTTCTGATATCTTGGCTTAATTTCCTTTTTAGGAAACACTTGTGTTTTTATAATTTGAACACTTAGATATTCAACATGGTTGGATTTTTTTTCAAGCACTTTGAAAGTGCTTGCAAGAAAATTGGTAGAATGAAACAAACCTTTAAAAAACAGCTATGCTGCTCAAGGCCTGAGAGATTACCAAGGTTGCACTGATCTTGGAAGAGAGCAAAAAGATGTGCTTGTTATGTTGGATAAACTTTCAGTTTGCATAAGCTATTGGCACTGTCTTGGAAGCAGTTACATCTGTCTTGGAAGCAGTTACACCTGCCCATGATGGCTCTTTTTCCAGTCCTGTACTACCACTTCATGCTGGCATATGTGATTGTATGGCCCTGAGAAAGAGTAGAATTAATTTTTTAGTAAAATTTAGTTTTCATCAATACAAAAAGGGAGTAACTTTTAGCTTAGACCAATTAGCAAAAGGAAAGCAAAATGTATTTAAGGAACAGGGCTGTTTCTTTTGTGTGACTTTTGACTTCTGTTGCTGGCTTAAATTGTTTCTGAAACCACATCCCTGAGTGTTGGCTGCTAGCAACACATCAAAGGAATAGGTTTATAGCCTTATTGTCCTTTCCTAACTGATAAAATTATTTTCCAGATTTAATTTCTATGGTTCTGAATTCTACTAGTGATCTTATTAATGGCAGAAAGCTATTAGAAAAAGAAGCAAAAAAATCTGACTGATTTTTTATAATTTCAGAGTACAAGAAAATATATGTATGTATTAAAATTATTTTGTATTATTTTTACAGTTATGTAGCTTGTGCTTTCATTCATGGTAAACTTTCTCATTACTCTTGGTAATCTTGTTTGTGTTGGTTCTTTTTGTATGTTGTTTTCTGTCCACAGCGTTGGTAGATTTGCAGATGTGGGTTTGATTCCAGATGGATTTATACACATCCACCTGCTACATACACAGAAGAAAATCTAGTTATCTTTTTCTTTTTTACTTCCTTTTTTACTTCAAGTGCATAATTTACTTAGTATGGCTTGTTCTTTTCCCCAACAAAATAAATAGTGAGACACTTCTGTACACAATATACTCTGAATTTGGCGAAACGTACATGAGATCCATGGCAGGATTTTGCACCTGCTTGTGTAGCACACAACCTATGTACCAATAAACTAATTCTCTGTAAAAGACTAGTGCAGTGCACCTTTTCACATTTACAGAGTGAAAAACTGCTCACACCACCTTCTGCTTCTTAAATGCAAGATTTCTGCTTGCATATTTTATTAGAGCCTTCTAGTAAAAATAGTACAACTAAAAGATGTTTTCATTGCAAAGATGGTTCTTCCTAGATTACAGAATATCACATTTCTAAAGCATTGTTGTCTTTGAGTTTTATAATTGATACTGCAATTACACTTAGTCCTAGCTAGATCACTTTAGATTTATTTATGGCTAAAATACATGAGAAATAAAGCCTCTAGCAAACAAAATGATTTATTTAAAAGTAGTATCTGTACTTGTATTTTCCTTGTAACTTCGTGAATTTCAGCTACATAATCTTCCCTTTCTTTTGGTACTGTTATATGATTTTGTCCAGAACAGTTAAACCATTGGTCTGTGATAAGATGGAATTCCAGTTTTGTGAAGAAAAGTTAAACAGACCAAACTTAGTTGTTAGATAAAACTATTACCATTCTGAATGCTTGGTTCACCACTATGGCATCATGAAGAATTCTTGATACTATCTGTGAACAGCATTCATAACCTCTGCTATTTGTCTGAGTAAACGTCAGAGCGCTCAAGGAGAGAGCGATATTAAACAGACTACCTTGTACCAGAATGGGAGGGGTGGGGGAGAATAGGGCACAATATTTATGACTCCAGGAACTATAAGTTGTAATTTAATGAGATCAAAGCATTTGCTGTTTATTTGCTTCACTAGGAGCTTGGAATAAACTGGTTGGAAAACAGATAGCACCCCCCCCCCCCAAAAAGCAGGATATTTAAAAGATTATAAAGACTATAAAATCAAACGCATATTTTAGATGGAAAATCATGTTGTAGAAGTTTCTAATATAAAATTAATTTAGCATTCTCCTGAGATTAAGTAATTAATGTTTCAGGAAAAGCAAAGATCCTCCAAATTTATAGCCAGTTCCTGTTTTTACCAGATAGTCACTGTTCTTCCTTTTATTTTTTTTTTCCCCTCCTGATTCCCAGGAACATAGTAGTTATAATAGGCACTTTATTCCTATTGTATATTTCAGTGTAAGAGGCTTTACCAATATCAACTCAATGCTCACTTCTAGTATACTTCTAGGAAGAGAAAGTATCAGAATATGGAAGTATCAGAAATGCTTCAAACAGTAATATTATTAGCACAATAACATTTTACATATGAAAATAAACTTTCAGCCACATTTGACAAGTTCAAAGTTTAGGAAGTCAGTCTTAGAAATTTCGGTTCCTCAATTTAATTTATTCTTCTGTTTCGATACATTATTTAAAAGTAGGGCATGACTTAGGATAGTTTAAAAGATTTGTCTTTGTTTTGAATTGCAATGCCTATACTGGATGAACTATTTATATGTGTTTCCTGTGTTAAGGAACTGAAGAAAGTAACTACAGACTTGATAAGGTCCAAGGTCACATCTCAGTACAGGGTGGGAGAAGAAAACATCAATCTTGCAGCACGGGAAAAACAGTTTCAAGAACTGCAACAAAAAATCAGAATGGTATTTTGGAGTTTAAACAAATTAAATTTTTGGTTAATGTGTTCTGTTTTTCATTTATAAAACATCATGGCAAGGATCTCTGTGACGCATACATCTCAGTGATTCCTTTCTACTATCTGCATATACTGTGTACCTAAATTATTTCCAGAACTTCCTTTTCTAGGGAAGTAAATACACTGTGAATAGAAGTACAAATTTATAAATAAATAAAAATTTAGACATTGCAATATAATACAGTTTTTTAAATAGCCTCATGATGATTCACAATACCCCATTAATACAATATTACTAAATATATATATATATACAGTAATTTTAAATACCTTTTATAGTACTTCATGTTCCTTTTTTTCCTTTTTTTAAGGAGGAAGCAGTTAGTAAAAAAGTTAAAGAAGAAAACACTCAAATTAAAGGAGAAAAGCTGGTGAGTTGTTAAAATAACATTGTTATTCAAAATTACTTAAGAATATAGGTGCTATATATTTAAGATTCTTAAATGATCCTACTAAGCTATTAAAAAAAATAAATTCACTTGTTTACTTTTCTGAAGTATTTCATTAATAGCACAAGTGGGATTTTACTCCTCAATTTTAGAAGATGAATTAGCAAAATGAAATACATTCTTTGACACCTTGTTCCAGGTCTTAACTTCTATCTTGGAGTTCAAATTGGAGAAATTTGGTACACCCATTAAAATAATGTGTATATCTGTTTAGTCCAAGTAAGCAATGAGGTTTGCATAATATTCTTGTTACTGTGCTTGCTGGAACATATACTTTGAGAATATTAAGCCACACCTATACATAGGTGATGATAGGATTATCTTCTATCTCAAACTTAGTTATTTGCTCTGTTCCTGGGCAAATCCTGTTATTCAAGCCAGATACATGGAGTCAAGTAACAAACATGTGGCACAAAAGTTGTTTCCTGTAATAATATCATAACGTACTGCTTTGCAAATATTAAACATAAAAAAGGCTTTTTTCTTATACAGTTACAAAATTCTCATTCTGCAGCTCATTAAGCGAACACATTGGAGAAATGTTAACCTTGTTCTGAGGGAAGGACAAAAGCAGTAGCTTGCTTGTATTCTCACTGAGCACTCGTTAAAGGATAATCCAGCAGTACTCTTACAATTTTTAAAAGTTTGCATTTTGAATTGACTTTTTTAACATACTTGCCAATAAACATAGAAAAAAACTAGAGATATACTCAGTCTTAATTACTCCAACAGCTCTGAATGCATTAAAAACATTGCTGTGGAGGTGCTTGTAGCCAAATTCATATGCTCATACTGTGTTATTAAAGAGTAAGACTGGTATTGCCTGTATTTCTCTATTTTTGTTCTGTGTGAATTGTTAGGTTGTTTTGTTTGTTTATTTATTTTTGGTGGTTGTTCATAATATATGGCTCTTCTTTGTATAAATCTCTGGTGGGGGGTGGCTCTAATATAGAGATTAACTTCATGTTTCCTCCATGAATTTGGGCTAGAAGATCTGGATTTTCTTATTAGAGAGCTAGTAATTCACTATCTGGATTAACTGAAAATGTTGGTTTCAGTGGCTATTGGACTTGGACTGAATATATTACCTAAATTTATCTAAATTACACTGAATTGTATGCAGAGAAGCAATCTCGTCTAGTTGAGTGAACACTGTACTTGATACAAAAGACACAGACAACCGTGCTACTGACCTGGACAAGCCATTCCATGTTCCTGTGGTTCTGTTTACTAGATGTAAAAATGAACCAAGAATAAATTAAACTTCAGTGTTAAAAATATTTCTCTGCATGAGTTTACATGCATGAAAAATTGTAAGGTCAAAAAAAAAAAAAGGCTTTTAGCAGCTAGCTGTATCTGTGTATATGATAGGACCAAAACAGATAAGTTTGAAAGTTATTTGTCAGTAAATAAAAATACTTTTTTGTAATATGTTTCTCGATATATTTTGAAGTAATGGGGTACATTTAAGACTATCTTATGAAACGCATGTCTTTTGCTGTGCAGATCAGGCCTTTTTTTTTGGTAACTGCTGTTCCGGTCTTTAAAAAGTAGGGAGTGGCTTAGCTAGATCATTCCCTGTGTCTTTTGAATCTTTGGAAATCTTTCAAATTGTTTAATGTAAAATGACTTCTACTGTCTCCATTCCATCCATATTTTCATCTGCAGCATAGTGAATGGTAGCACCAATGGATTGTAAATCTACACCACCTTAACTCATTGGATGGCTGTTTTCTTATAATTTACTCTTCTTGAGGTAGCAATATTGTCTATAGTCATTTAGTCATATCAGTTCTGTCTGTCTTGAAGATTTTTGTCATGAACAGTGTCCTTCTAAAAAAAATGATATTTTCCTGCAAGACAGCTGAAATTTTGATACCCCAACTTTGTATTTGACCAACTTGGACCATTTGAAAATAAGTTACTGCAATGAATTAACATGCTAGTCTTTCACTTTTGACATCTAGGTTTAAAATAGAGAAGGAATAATTGCAACAGTCCACATTTGTAATAGAAATAACAGACCCAAGCCACGTTACTTGTAATGATTCTTTGGTTTAGTCTGAACACTGAAAGAAAGTGTTAATTGAATGTCAAGACTGTAGTGTTCATTAGTACAACTCAGTGCAAAGTTCATGTAGCATCATCTCACATGGAATTTAAACTGGGATTATTATTCCCTCATAGTAGTGAATGCTTAATGGGTTACAGACAGACAATGAACCCCATGTTATAATGATTGGAAGAGTCTTGTTGGAGTCACTGAGGCCAATCAATATGAAGCTGAGAACTTGGCCCTAAAGTTTTCCAAAAGAAAAAAAAATGTATAAGATTAGTTGTTAATTGTAAATAGTTTACCCTTTATAAGACAATTGATGAAGGCACCTCAAAAAATCAGATTGTGACAGCAAAATTTGATGCACATGCATCATGGCACTATATGGTGCAAAGCTAATGTGTGTTAGTTCCAATCTATTAGGATTTAATTTGAGATTCAGAATAATGTCATGTAATGGTGATTCATTAATGAAAGTGATTACTCGTCTTTCATAATTTCTCTGGATTTTCCATTATTTTCCCGAACTGTAATATGGTACCATAAAATTATTCTGCTAGATTAATTGAACTCACAGAGGGGTAAGATTTGATGCACATTGTTCTGATTTGCACTGAATTATTTTAAAAATATCAGTGCATTGTTCATTTTAATTATAAGAAAAAATCTCTGATAAAGAGTAGTCTATTATATTCTCCCAGCAAAAAGGCTGAAAGAGCCTAGAGGAGGTCTGATTCTTCCTACAAGCCCTTCCCAAATGTTGATGTTGGTTGTAATAGGAAATACATTCTAACATACATTATTTTGTATACCACTGACAGAAAAAAAATGCTGAATCTCAGACATAAATTAACTAATGTTTAAACTTCAGAAACAAAATGTAATTCAATATATCCTGATTTGTTTGTATTAACAAGGAAATTCTCAGCTCTCTACAAAGTGTGCAGGAGCTGCTTCAGCGAATAACCCAAACGAATATTAGAATGGAAAGTGAATTAAATGCACTGAAAGAAGAATATCAGGTCAGATTTTTCTTGATTAGACAAGCTGCTACTATCTGTTATGTATTTTTTAAGTCTAGGGCTGTTAAAGACATCTGTGTGCTTTTCAGAACTTTTGACCTCACTTCCATTGCTCCCTCAGCTCCTTAACTGTCAGCATGAACCTTGAAATGCAGTCTATGGTTTCCCTCTTTGAATTCTCCCCCTAAAGTAAATCATGGTTGCCACTCCAATCAACTATTTCTGGAGGGTAAAACCAGAATGTTTCTAAGGTTGCTTTCAAGTATTTTGAAATCAAATGATTTTATAACTTGTTTCTTTTAATTCATTTTTATGTAGGTATAAATTTCTTGTTCCTGAAAAGTACTTCAAATTTCAGAACTTCAGAGCCATAGCTTGTCCTCAGTTTTGTTAGAGCAAAGAGCCTAACCAAGAATATTCCTTAGTCATTTCTTATTGTGTTGTCTGTCATATTTATGCTAAGGGTGGTAAGTAGTCATGGGATTGCAGTGTTTTTCTTTGAGATTGTAAATAAAATAAATAAAATTCTTAACAGTTTAGATTCTAAATTATACTACCAGTCAGACTGGCTAACAATGCACTGAAGATTAAGGTCATTATCTCTTCTGTTCAGATATTCCATGTTGAGTTCAGCTACAACTATTAATGGGATAATTATTAATTATCCACTGTATTTATTGATATAATTACAATTATTCTATTCTTTACTTGGCCTTTGAGGCAAAGGTTTTGAACTAGCATCTCAGTTTCAAATTAAGCTTTCTATGTGCATGTATACTTCTGTTTCTAAGTAAACGTTTCTAATGCTAAATTGAAATTAGATTTACTTCATGTAAGTCTTAACCTTGTCTTTTTATAGATGTAAGAAGTTTGCCTTCTGCCACAACATAAGTATGTGAATTTTGCATTTTGACTGAACAAGTAAAGTTAAAGATAAGTCTAGGTTCCTGCATTTAGTCCAGAGTGTTGGATTTTCATGACTTCAAATTCTTTGATCTGAGTGCTCTAGAACCAAGAAGAGATGCTTCTCAGCCTGGAGAACAGTCCCACTAGTTCATTATGAATCTTCAGCATTCTCCAATTCCTTTTTCATATAATTTGCTTTACTAAAAGATTTAAACATGACAAGGCACAGTTTAAGGTTACTGAAAGGTTAGTGTTAGGTTAGTTTTCTTGGCACACTTTAAACTTTTGACCACGATCAATCGAGGCAATTCTACAGGCATCGAGCTGTTAAAAGTAGCATGCTTTTTAGTAAACTGTTGTTTATATGTTGGCTTATCAGCAGAAACAGTGAAATAGCTGGGTTAGTTGCTATTCATATGACACTTTTTTTTGTTACTGAGAAGGTAATGTGCATTTTATTTTAAGCTGATTAAAATGAATTTGCAAAGAAAAGCAGAGGCTTGAGATAACTGGTTTGTAACCTTACCAATGATGATTTTCATAATAGAGGGACCCTTGAGGAATCTCAAGTGAATCTCACGTGTTCTGGTTCTTTCCAGATGAACTTTGGGGATTATTTTGATTTTTTCAAAAATATGTCTCCATTTAAACAGTCGTCATAAAATATTGTTGATTTTCACAGCTACTCATTTTGCTGACGGTTTGAGACAGGATGTTAGCTGCTTATTTTGCCTTGTCATTTTCAAAGCAAGAAATGGAACTTATAAATACGGAGCTTACTATACAACTTGAATGCTCTACCCACTTTTCTGTTGATTTGAGAGCTGTTGCTTTTGTTTTTACTGATTCTAGAATCTTAATATGATGAGTAGGTTGTGAAAGTCACATTTTATTCCTATGCTCTATCCTACATTCCTGTCATATTTATGAACCTTTGAGTCATTGTACAGTACTATGGAAATTTTTTTTCTTTTACTCACAGAAAAATAATTCTACTTAGTTTTTGGGCTTGAGATGACTGAATACTTGCAAAGTAACAGTCAAGTAAGATCATATCGGCCTTTTTCATTTATCTGTGGATACACAGTGCTAGGATACAAAAGTGTCTAAGAGTTCAGAAAAGCAAGCTAAAGTTCCTTAGTGAATGACAGAATATATGAGAATGCAAGGAATTCAGGTATTCCTCTCTATACAGTTGTTTTTAACATACATTATTCTATTCATCAGCTACTCCCAAGATTTCTTCTTTATATAGCCTGGAATAAATAGGCAGCTGATATTTCTTCCTATCTAAATAATAGATTATTTGGTCAAATGGAAGAAGAAAGCTTATACTGCAAACTGTATCTCAACACAGAGACAACTGTGTTCTATTTGTGTAAGATATTATCAAAGGAGATGTACCTACCTGAGATGGACTTGCTTCTGTTAGTCTTGTTTGCAACCAAACAGAAAGCAAACAGAGTCTTGTCTAGGAAGGGGTGGTGCGAAGGTCTTTTGATGATATATGTTCTTGAATCACAGGACTAATACATACGTAACTTTCAGTTCCACTAATTCCACAAGCCACGTGTAAACCCAGTGTGGACTTAACTAAGATGATCATGCTGACTCTGGCATAGGCAAGTTCAGCTTTGCAAAAGTGCTGGGGCAATATGTACGTGCAGTAAGGATCCATCCACCGGTCGTTACGACGTCTCTCATTTTTTCAGGATTAATTAGCATTCTAATTACCAAATACTTTCACTCAGTATCCCTCAAAATCAGGAAACTTCCTCTTCTTGGTCTCCAAAGCAAGAATATTCTTATTATATTGATTGATTGATTTATGTATTTATAATGGATTTGGCTTTATTTTGTACTGCACACCTATCTCCATAAATTTCAAGCTTCAGTGCTGTAACAACACTGTATTATTGAGATGATGAGGATGCTATGTTTATTTTCAGAAGATGCACTTTATCTGTTGATATTTCTACAAAGGATCTTCAGGATTTTAAGTGTTTACAGTTAGTTAATGTTAACCCTACACCTACAGGTGTTATTCTGATGTCCATACTGCTTCTAATTATGTCTGTGATGATTATAAGAAAGTACTTTGGACAGTTTATTTTGAAACTATTGTTATTTCAAAAATATTTCAGTAGGATAGGGTTAACTGAGAGGGCCCAATATTGAGTAGGTATCTTAGTGATTTCTTATGCTAAATGGGCAAAGCTAAGGTTTGCTTTGGGAGTGGAGATTTTCAAGGAAAGTTTAGGTGAGGCAGCAACTCTTCTTTTTTCAGTCAGGTACTGTAATTTACTGCTTGTTTTGTCGTAAGAGCTGTGCTGTGAATAACCGTTACATTCCACCTCAGAGGAGGTTGAATTTGAGCCACATTTATCTCGAAGGATTAAAGAATCCTTTATTTAGAGAAGTAGAGGAGGTTTATCAAAGAAAGGAGATCTTAGACTCCCGGCTTGTAGAACTGCATGAAAGGTGCTACATCTGTGTGCAATTATACAGACAATGTATTGTTGAATTGTCTCACCCTTTTAATTACATAGTCTGTTGGAGAAAATTCATTACTTTATTATGAATAACTTTTTTCTTGTGTGTAAAAATGCAAGGTAGTCTGCATTTTCCTAGTGTTATACCTGTGAAATATATTTATGTTAATAGTATAGATTAATTCAAATAAGCATTTTTAAATTGTTGGTAAGTGAATCAAGAAGTAGACCCACCTTCAGTTGAAAGATTAAGTAAAAAGGAATTGCTTTAGAGTAATGCCCTCATATCTTAACATTTTTCATGTGGACTTTCAAAAAAGCTCAGCAGAGTCATAAATATATAGCTGGTCATATAGCTACATACAGTAATGTTTACATTATCAAATATATGTGTCATCTATATAGTAGGTAATGGATGCAGTATGTCCTTTATCTTTCATATTGTTTGCTATAAAAGTGTGATAGGATAAAAATTCCAACAGTACCTGAGATGTGTCAGAAGTTACTGTTGACTTACACAAGTGCTTTAATTTGGCACAGTAAAGCTGAAACATTTAACCAAAAAATGTTGCAAGTACAATTAAGATAGTATAAAAACTTTATATTACTGTTATTTTAATGGACACTTATTCTGTTTCAGTGACGTAATATAAATTAAAGGTTAATCAGATATTGGAACATGAAGTGTTTATTATATAGCTGTTTTAGAGTTTGAAGCTTACACAGTTTGTAGGCTAGGTTAATAAACAAATTAGGAAGAAAAAGTGATCAGAAAAATATTTTCTTTGGCTATACACTAGTTTTTTCTCTAAGTACTTTCTTTAAGGTCTAGATTGTGCTACATTTCTCATCTCTGGACTTTATATTACTTTTTCAGCACATTAAAACTTATGCAGTGAAACTGAATAATGGCAAGTGTTTTTATACCCTTTTATAGCCATTTCTTTTTTCATAACCTCCCCCTGTTTCCTGTTAGCTAAACTATAAGCACCTTTCTGTTAATTTATGAAAATTATTGTTGAGATAGCACATTATCACTGATCTGTATGGCACTTTCAGCATGTTAGAAGCAAAGGTCCAAGCAACATAAAACACATCAAAATTCATTAATGTGGTATTGATTATTTTTTGGATAATTAATTTTATTGCAGACCCTTGAAAGAGATAATGAGCTGCAAAGGGAGAAGGCAAAGGAAAATGAAGAAAAGTTCCTTAATCTTCAGAATGAGCATGAGAAAGCACTGAGAACTTGGAAAAAAGATGTAGGTTTATTAAATTAAATGTTATAGTATTAAAAGATTTTTGAAATAGCCATCAAGCATTTCAGGTAATTCCTAAAAGCCAAGAAAATATTACAGAAATACTAGAACAAAAACAACCAATTCCTTTTCTAATAATGCAGACTCATCTAGAAATGAATATCTTTAAAAGGTAGATTTAGAAGAAACGTTGAATTCTGTACTATGAAAGGTTAGGGCAGTTCTATAAAGCAAGAGTCCCAGGGTATTAGGTGCTGTCCACTTAAAGAATATTCCAGAATTACACAATTGCCATTACCTAGACGTAGAAGCTGATATAGCTTTTTAACTTACACTGATTGAATTTTATATATTTTTCAGAATAATTTTATACACAACTTATTCAGAGAATACCAGCACTTCTAGGCTGCACTCTTGTACCCTGAAAAAACTATTGGTAGTAAACTGTTATATCCTCTGGTGAGGAAAGGAGGGAAAACAAACAAAAACCAACAACGTATGTTGATTAAAGTGGCACATACTGAAGGTAATTCTGAAGGGCCATATGCCCACAGACTTGGGGGGTGGGCAAAAAGCAATCTCAGACTGAATCCGGTAGAGATGCTGAAAGCTTGCATTGAAGTGGGAAGTCCTCATTTGAAAGGAATTATTTAACAAGGACTGTGGAGTGAAAGGAGATTAAAAAAGGTAAAACCCTGTATATCCTCTCAGTGAATTCACCTCTGCATACACCTAAAGAATAGTTTGTCTTCAACATTTGGCATCTTTTCTATGCTTTCATTATTTTTAAAGAATACTTCAGTAATTGCTAACTATTTAAGAATAAAGTATTTTAGTTGTAAAAATGGTGTGCAATAATAAGTGTATATGCACAAGTGAGTAATACTTCTTCAATAAGACATGGTCTGTTTTGTGTGTGGAAATTAGATTCTAGCAGCATGTGTTTAATAGCCTCTTTTGTCTTTTATTTCTACATACTTAGCATCTACTGCCAGAAGGGATTTGAAGGGACTGATTGTATTGGCGAGGCTGTGGGGAAATCTTAGGCCTGTTGTCCTAACTCCTTGAGCGCAGCCACTATGGATGTGACTGCAGCCTTGAGTCTACAAAATACCTGCGCTGTTCTGATGCTCACTGCTTTGAGGAGAAAAGATTCCATCTTACTAATTTCTAGCAGAGGCTTATACCATAGTTTCTTGTATAGACATGAAAATTGGCCCTGTTTATTTCTCAGGAAAGTTTCTATCTTCTCTTTAGAAGATACCTCCCCAGCCCAAATCTTTCTACTGTGGCTAACTAGAAATTTGGACTTTCAGTTTCTTAAAGCCTAGCATCATGATGGATAACATTAACATTACACACTGCTCTGAAAATATTTGTTAATGAAATAAAGGTATTTCTGTAAAATTGCCCCACTCCCCCTTCTTTTTCTTTTACAGATTGTCTTTTTGACCGTACTTTTTGTTCTAAGTAGAAAAATTTGATTGTTACATACTCACTGAAGAAGTGTTGGTTACTTGAGGCTATTTACAGAAGTAGTTCCTTGCAAATTACTTGTTATAGTTCCTTGAAAATGTAGATAGAGAATGAATATTGACTAGCATGTTTATCTTTGAGCAGAAAAAAAAGCTACAAATACAAATCCTACCTTTTTGAGAGTTACAACCTGAAGTAAATGATGAACAAAGCCCAAATTAAACAAACAAACAAAAAAAGAGATGATAATATGTTTAAAATCTTGGTGTGAATGAAAAGTTTCAAAATTGTCTTATTTTCCGCATTCCTCAGCATCTATACTTTCTTCTAAGTTGTTGATACTGCTGTAACATGCGGTTTTTCATATTTGAGCATGCAGAAAAGATTTATGCATGTGTGTTTTCTGCTTTGTTATAGGAGGAAAATATGAGAAGAGAGATAGCCACTATTAAAAACGAGCTGAATTCGCTTAAGGGGGCTCAAGGACATCTTGAAGATTATCCTCCTCCTCGGGGAAACCAGCATGCTGAGCAAGTGGAAAGTCTGCAGGTAAGTGTATCTAATAGCTGCAGTACTTTGCATTTCTTCCTAAAAATAAATAAATTAACCTTAGAGAATGAGAGACATAACAGTTTTTCTAGTCTGGCTCTTGTGTCCACTGATCTTCCCTTGACATTACTTAAGCCTAAAAATTTCTCTGATGTAGCCAATGATCCAAGACCCCATTAAAATTTACTGTACCCAGAAAAAGTTTCCCTTTCTTCTAGAGGACACTTTTACCACAGAAACTTGGGATGTTCATTACTTTAGTAAATATATGCATTACATTATTTAAGATAATTGCTATCTATCTTTCCTAAATCATATTTCACAAATGTATTTTGCATAGGTGCTTTTCAAATGCTATGTGTAGATCCACTGCCCCTTTACATGCATGCAAGTTCCCTGTAATTGTGGAAGTTCAAATTGACTTCTACTCAGAGGAACAAATTTCAGCCTATGTAACATGGGACAGATCAGAATTTTCGTCTTATCAACAAATAGATAATCTAAGGCCTTTAATTTTAGTTCAAACAAACAGCCTTTATTTTGCTTCTTCAGTTTAAGAATCAAAGGCATAGTGAGCTATACAAGTTACACAGGAGGTAGATGGCTGGTTTACGCAGTGCAGCTTGAAATGAATTTAGCTCGTGTTGCTGCGTGAGCCAAGTCTACGTTCAGTTCTATATTCAGGGCATGTATGAGAAGTCAGCAGGTTCAGATAATGGTTTATCCTTCACAGAAGGGAAAACTCATTTTGAGTATCTATGATTTTTGCTTTCAGTGTTAGGAAGACACCGGGTAAAAACTTACTGATGTTGTTGTTGTTGTTTTTTCAGAACTAGGCTGTGAATTGGCAGTGAAAATGACAAACTTAAAAAAAAAAAAATGGATTTAGAAGAACAAGTGAATTTCTTCATGATACATGTGTGTTATGTTTATAGCACACATCCATACATATACACACATCTGGTGTGTGATTAATAATGCATTGGAAATTAGACTTGACATGAGTACTCATCATGCAATAACTATGAATTCTACAAGGTATAATGTAGAATTATAGGATGGAGTTGTGTAACTTTGAAAAACCATTTTTTCTGAACTAAAATGAAATACAAATTATGCTTAAGATGTAGAAACAAAGCATGCTTTTAGCCATTTATGAGAAACAGTACTTGTGCTTACTAAAAAAATCCCATGTGTTTGAAGGTAGATAAGCTTGAAGCATGTGCTTAAAAATGGAAAAAATAAATAAATGGAGGTGTCATCTAAATATGTATCTTTACCTAGCATACAGTGAATTGCCATACTGCTTTGTGTGGTATGATCGTAAGATTTCAAAAGCTTGACAGGTTAGGCTGAGTGAAATCCACAGTGGAACACTGCCAAGAAATTAGAGAATATGCAGCAGATCGTATTGATCATCCTAATTTGTAGTATTTCATCTTGTGTTAGTAATGAGGTAGTGTCTCATACAACATAAAAGGGCAGCGTTGTCGGCTATGTTTAGATAGTGTTGGCTATGGTTTAGATGAAGGAAGCATTGCAAGAAAATAAAAATGTATTTATTTTTACACCTAGTACCATCTGAAGTCCCTGTGATTATTTGTGGGGCATGAAATTTCACATGTATGTAAACTTAATACTAATCACCTGTGGAACAGCAATTAAGCAAAAACCTTCTTTTAAGGAAAAGTACGATGTCAGACCTCATTTCAGAGCCACGTTCATACCTGAATAATTACACCTATGTTGACTTATGCATTGCAATTTAGTTAAACTAAATGTGAACCGTGGTAAAGTTAAATATAACTTGTAATGCAGTTGTGTACCACTACAGAACAGGGCTACACCTAGCAGCAGGCTATTTTTATTATTGTGCTCGTAATACATGCTGGGAGATCTGGTTTTGAGAAAGCTTTGAATTTCATACCATGAAATATGTTGTTGAGGGGAAAAGTAATCTTAGGTAGATGTATGTTGTGTAGATGTATTTTACTAACTTACAGGGGGAGAGAAATAAAATCCAGATTTGGAGTTTTGATATTTAGGCATTGTAGTTTAGGCATCTTACACATTATTTTTGAAAGGATGAACAGGTGTTTGAGGTTCACAGAAACTAGGTGTAGTCAGCCCTTCAGAAAATCTGGAGAGGAATCATGCAGTCTTTCTCCCTTTCTAAGAACATCTTATCAGGTTTGTTTCAGATCCATTCAACAGTTCAGCCCATACCAACAAATGGGGTAGGTTTATATTGCGGTAGTTCTATACCTGTACAAAATGAAGTTATGTGGGGTTGTTTTTTGTTTCTGTCTAAAGAAACAGCTCTTAGAAGCAGTAAGGTATGAAAGGACTATAGCTTTTATGAAAGAAAGAGTAAGTTTCTAGTATTTGTATTTGAAAAAAAAAAGCTTTAAAATGTGATGCCAAGGCTGCATATAACCAAGAAGCAGAACCAACTAATTAAAAGATTAAAAAACAAAAAAGATTTAATATTTATGATTTCAAGTTAGAGTCTTTACAGGGGAGATGATTTACCCCACCCCCACCCAAAAAGAGGAAAAAAAAAATCAAACAAATTGAAGGTGGAGTATTTGGCAAAGAAAACTGATTTCAGTTTCTCTCCATTTGCCATGACTCCTCCCTTTCCCAAATCAGCAAAGCTGGGAGCATCAAGATGTTTCTGTGACCTGTAGAAAATTGTTTCCTGCAGATTTGTGTTGTACATCATCTACTACCACACCACTGCAATGATCCTATTTTTCACCACTGCCTATGCACCTCCCCACATTTTACAATATACTTTGTCCTCCCCAGAGATTCGATGCAAAGCACAGCTCTTGTAACTCCCTCCCACATGCCAGCCTTCCTTCTACAACACCTCCAGCCACCCAAGTATCTTCAGCTTCTTCTCTTGTCTTTTATGGACTAAGCAGTGCCGCTGCTCCCTCCCACAGCTACCAACTTTTATCTGAGCCAGCATGTGCTCCTGCCTTCAGCTGTCAAGAACAGAACAGATAAACGATGCCTTGTCTTTTCCCTTTTTCTTTTTTTTTGTGTGTGTGTATGTGGAGGGTGGAGGGAGGGAGGGAGGGAGGAGGGCTAGGCGAGTGGATGGATTGGTTTTTTTGTTTAGGGTGTTTCTTCAGTTCAGCTTCCAGTTGTCACAGAACTTCATGGAATTTAACATCTTTCAGGCTTCTACTCCTGTTGAGTTCAATTGTTGAGGTTCAAAATCCAGCTGAGAGGGAATGAGGAATGAGCAGTTTATTAAAGTGAAAATTCATAAGTCATATTTGCCTATGAAACAGTTAAAAATCCCACGTGGTTTGTTAGAAGAAGAAAAAAGTGTTAATGTGTGTACGAATGTGTTTGAGTGTAATTAGCAATTATGCAGTTTTTTTCCACGTGTAATTACTGAGCAGGTCACTGATCTAGCCTGCAGACAGAGGGAGTAATCCAGTCAGTAGATGCTGAAAACATCTTCCTTCCTCTGAAAAACTCTGTTAATCAGTGTAAATTTTTTTTTTCCTGTGGACTGTAATATAGTAGGACCTAATTTCTTTCCTGCCCTTCTAGGGTGCTGACCTGTTTTTTTTTTTTTTTTTTCCTTCCCATTTACATTAACTTTGTGTATTTCAGGAGAATGGTCTTTGGCTTTCATCAGAATAGTAAAGACTAATTCAGGTCTTGAATTTAAATTTAATCAGAGACTCTAGTAGTTTATTAAACTATGTATAATTTTTTCCCCCTTATGCTAGAGTGGTCAAGAACCATCAAAATACAGTGAAATGCAGACTACTCAGAAGGAAAAGGAGAGAATGCAATCTATACTAAGAAAAGACAGTATTCTTGGACGTGAAGATGAAATTGAAGTAAAAAACTCCTTAAACATTGAGGAATTACAGATAGAACAAAGTAATAAGATTACGCGGATAGTAGAGATAAGTAATATTGTTGAATGAATTGATTGAATCAAATATTTTTTCTACTAACAACAGTTAAATTCTTGGTTGTTAGTTAATGCTAATCTGTGATAAATTCACAAGGCTCTGAATGAAAGTACAGTACTTCTGGTGGCTGCCCTGGGACATAAAGTAAGATCTGTGTATTGTCACTCCTCAAGCTGTTGCAATACCTTCTCCTGTATGCCAGTTAAGAAGTGAGTAAGGGTTAAGAAGAACTATGTATTTAGAAGTGTGTGAAAGCAAAAACAAGGAAAAACTTCCCCTTTCCCATAAAACAATGAAAATGGGCACAAGAGTGCTTGCACTGCACATGACAGTGAAGGTCTGTTCATGGGGAATAATACTTTAATACACACACAATACTTTCCTATACAAAGTACTTTATAACTCCACTAAGTAATTTTTTGAAGCCTAAAGAAAATGTACTTAAGTCTTTAATGCTTCGTTTCTAAAATTGTAACAAAGATAAGTGGAAATTTAAAAGATTATTGCCTGTAAAATTATTGCTTTAAAGGATCACTGCTCGTAGCATCCAAGCGTATTTTTCAGAAAACACCTTTCTATGGATATGGAAATGCTTTAGTTATTCCTCACTGGCTCACTGCCATCAAGTTGTAGCAGATTGCTTTTGGTATGAACATAGTTGCTTAATTGGGTTTGACTTCTGTTTTGATTTTTATTAGCTAGAAATGCCACTTCCAAAATACAAAGACAAATAGTCGCAGTAGTAGACCACTGACAAACTTTGTTAGATACACATGGGTTGATTAAGTGTGTTATAGTTTCATAATGAAGACCCCTTTCAACAAGGCTGGCAAATACCAACTGGGAAATATTTCAATATATATTCAATATAATCCATGACTAAACTATATGGAATGTTAATATATTTTCTGTTTGAACAGGCTATAAATATTTTGGAAATTACAATAATATTTATCTTCAGTAATTTTTTGCTTTTTTTGTATGTGTATTAAAATATTGCTCTAATGTAAGAAAAATCTGTATTGATACTAATCTTGAATCTATATTTTGGAAGCTTTAAACTGTGAAAACAATGCTTTATTTAACCTCTTTGTCATCTATTGCTAACTAGAGAATACACTTTAACAGATTTACAAGTTCTTGAAAACAGTTTTAAGGATGAAATTAATGTTGCTAGCCATTATGAAGAAAAGCAAAGGGAGGTTTCTCCCAGGAATACCCTCTGCACAGATACTGATTTAATTACCCAAGGACGGACCTCGGAAATACGTGTCACTGAGTGCAAAGAAGCAGAAAATCTAGGAACTACACATAGAATGTTACTGGAGAAAAGCAATGCAAAATTAGAACAAAAGCTACAGGACAGCACTGATCCAGTGGCAGCATGCCACACAGAAACAAGACAGGTATTTTTAGACAGCACTGACACAGTTTTCTATGAGAAAAATGCAAGTCAAGGCACCAATTCTAGTAAGCAAGAATTGTGTAACACTACACATGAATCAATTTGTACTGAGGCAGACAAACAATCAAATACTATAGAGCACAACAGTGCCCTTATGCCTGAAGCATCTGAAAAAGAGTCTGAAGCAGTTATCTGCATTGAGAAGAATGTTGTGTGTGAGAGAATGACTGATAATCATCAAGAAAAAGAATTCAATTTTGGCATCCTTCCTTATGCTAAGGAGAATTCTCAGACAGAATACCAGAAATGTAGCTTGCTGGACAGTGATAATTATGTAGGTAACAGATTACATAGAACAGAAAAAAACTTGTTAAAGGTGAGTGGTTTACGTAGAGATAAATTTCCTTTTAAACAGACACATGTAGATGCTGAAGACAGAAATTACAATGACAAAGACAGAAACATGAACAGAAATAGTGCACTAAGGAGTACTGGTATTCCAGCCACTGATGCTCAAAATATACCCTCTGTTTGTTGTGATAATGCAAGTGCCAGTGCTGCTGCAAAAGAACACAGTAGTAATATGCCTGTTTCAGGTACTTCAAATTTATGCCCTGAAAAAGTAGATAAAGGAATAAATGTGGATGACAGGCACAGCAAACAAACTGAACAAGGCAGTACTGAGCAATCAGGAGGTGATACAAATACATGCACTCTGAATGCTGAAGCTGTATCTCCAGTAAAGGCTGCTGATCTTGAAATAACTGTTCATAAAGTCCCAACAGATGGAATTAGTACAGATAAACTTTTTCTGTGTGAAAAACTTAATGATGATATTCAGATACAGTTAATCAAAAATGGACGTTCCCTGGAGATTAATGATAATTCAATAAATAATACATTGTTAAAAGAGAAAAAAGGATCACTGCACAGTACAGTTCCAGGAAGGAAGTTTGCTGAGGGTCACCTGAAAGAATCATGCTCTTTACCCATGAGAACATCTGGAAATTTAGTAAATGTAAGTGGAAGGTCATCCTTTGATCTTTCAACTTCAGATAAAAAAGCTGAGAAAACTCCAGTACACTTCAATTTTTTAGACCTTGGTTCTTGTTCAAGAGTAAATCAAATGAGAAGTCAAGTTACATGGACTTCAGCTTCCAAAGAACCTCCTGTTTTGAAAGAGAAACTACCATGCCTAGTGGAAAACAGAAAGGTTATTTCAAAAGCACCATGTCAAAGTCCCAATGAAAATGTTGCCAAGAGGAAAAAAGGACTAGGTAAGAAAAAAGTATGTTTTGAAGTACGTATTGACTAGGTTTTAAAAAAATAACCAAAATGTTTTTTTTTCCTGCATTTAAGTAGTGTAGCATTAGAAAACATGTTGTCATTTTTGTGGCAAAAAAAAAACACATAAAACAAAAAAAAACAACTGATAGATGAAAGATAACCTAAGAAATCTCATAGTATAAATGCAGCTAAGTAGCTTTTTTTTTATTTAATCAATTTAAATAAATTGAATAAATCAACTTTTTTTCCTATTTCCCGTAGTGAAAGAAAAGCGGTGCAATGACAAACGGAATTTTATAGGCATTTGTAACCCTAATGTGGTGTGTATTCATATACTTTATTGTGCATCTTCAATTCAGATGGACACTCAGAACCATCTGAATGTGTGAAAGATTATTCTCTGTAGCTTTGTAAATCACAGTAGGCTGTTGGGAGTTCTCGATGAGGTTTTTCATCTTTTGTTGTTGACACTCGATGATTACTTGCTGAGCAATATTTTGCCTTCATATAAATAAACATTTTATTCCACATTTATACATCGTTACTGAAATGCAGGAAGAACTATATTTTAGATTTGTTTTGCAATAACATTAGTTGCTAGATTACTCCTGTATTTAATTACTGAAAGTGCCATTTTAAAACTCAATCTCTTACCAAAGTAGTAAAAACATTACTATATCCACAGTAAAATGACTTCAAAATGTTTGTAGATATTCCTCTACTTCAGTAACTGGACAGAGTAAAAGGTATTTTAAGCACTGCCTTCCTTTCTCAAAATAAAGCTTGTATGTGGATTCTATACTTAATGCATATATGCTGTAAGTTTGAAAAAACAGATGATCTGTTAGCCTCTGGAACAAGTTAAAGCCCTACTTTTGTTGAAAAAATGGTGTTTTGGTTGCTTAGATGTTTTCCAAAAGAGCTAGGCCTGCAATGTAGGGTGTTTGTATCTATTTCAGGTTTTGCTGATGTAGTGTTTTGTACTTCGCCCCTTCAGTGTATGAACAGAATGGAACCCAACCCCTTAGTTTTGCAGCCAGTGGCAGTGAGATGGAAAACTATCCGTCTGTTTTCCTAATATTGTTCACATATTATGATTTCAAGTTTATAGGTTATTTTGTTTCTGTAGTTGGCCTCTTGCATGTGTTTATTTCTATACACACAATTATTTGAAGTTCAGTTTCAGATGAGCCTCTGTCACTAAAAGTATCAAGGTAGCAGTAACCTAATCTCAGATGGCACATTATTTTTATTAATGTGAATTTCAATAGTAGTTTCAAGAAAATAAATGCACTGTTGTGATGTTCTTTCTGGAAGAAGGGCTTGCACTATTTGAAGTTCTTCCATGCATCGTTCCTCCTTTTCTTGTCAGACACCTTTTTGTATGCAAAGTGGAGTAATTCCAAGAAGTGAGTCTGACAAGTTCATCCAAAGGAGCCAGTAGGGATTTGAATATGACTAATAGCACAAATGAGTTGCCTAGTGACCAGTACAGTCACCAGACCTCTTTAATTCTGGCCAAACTTCCCAGCTGAGGATCTTGGGCTGTGTTCCAGATCTGCCTCTCCCTCTTGTCATACTGCCTAATTTATATAGGTCCCTACTTCTGCTTGCTGGCCTCTCTGAATCCTGCACCTCTTGGAGAGTAGAAAATCTTATTGATAGGGCACCTAAGAATTAATCATTGTGGTACACTTAGCACTGCAATTTCCAAGATATATTGTGTATTTTTTTCAAAATATTTTCCCAGATGGGAAGAGCATTGGAATTTTGTAAGCCTGTCAGAGGGAATTCCTTCTACGGCCTAACCAAAATGTAAAATCTGCTATTTATGCAACAATTCTGGTTCTAGGGAGCAGCTATGCCATGCTGAGTAGAGGAATGAATAGGGAATGGTCAGAATCTTCCTAGGAAGACACTGAAAAAGAAATCAAACACAAACCCCAAACCCTTTTCCTCTCTTCCCACCTGCTTCTGCTCCTGCTCCTGTTAATCCTCCCCTCCCCCCTCTCAAAAAAAAAAAAAAAAACTGAATTTTTTTAAATCAACTATATTGCACAAACTTGAGGTAAAATATATTTTTATAGCAAAGTAGTGATTTTACTGTTATACCAGTAATTGACAGGCATCTGTGTAGTGACAAAACAGCTACTGTTTGCATTATGAGTGATTTTGGAAGTACGCGTATGTTTTCATCCTGCAGCTAGTTTGATAGTGGTTTCAACAGAGTCTGCTGGTAGTACATAAAGCCCCCGCAGGACTGGAGCCTTATACTCTGCTACATTTCATCTAATTATCTTTCCTTTTTACCTTTAGTAGATAACTATAGCCTGATTCCATGAAACCAGGTGTATCTATTTACTAGAAGACTCCTTATTTAAAAGATATTTTTTGTCTGTCTAAACACCTTTGTATTTAGAATGTCTTTATTTCAAGTCATCCTGTAATATGATGTCGGGATGGCAGCAATTATGTATCTTATTATCATTATCAGAAGGTGGGTCTTGAAAGATGTGCTGTTTGAGAAAAGTTATCTTCAGTTAGAATATTAAGCATACATACATGTTTTCTATAAATTGCAATTTTCATGTCATTAACTTGATATGTGAAAATGACACAGAACAACTTTAATCAAAATAGAACCATACCTCATCTTTAGAGACAAAGTAGATGCAGAAGTATGTGAAATTAAAATAATAATAATAAAAAAGTAAAAGTCTGCAACAGAGGTTTGGTGAATTAAAACAAAAATCCTTGAGTGGTGTGTCTTTTTTTTTTTTTTTTTTAAGATCAGAGGTAAACCAGAAATTTAGTTGTTTTACAATTAGTGCCTAGAGACTAAATTGCAGTTGTTACCATTTCCTTTTTGTCAATCAGGTTCTATCAGTTCTAACAGAGCTGCCGACACTTTGAGTACCTCTAGTATCCACCGAGACCCCCAGGGAGACCCTAGTGAAGAATGGAATGCTACAGCAAAGACTTTTTATGATTCTTCTTTTCCCAGAGAACACGTAAGTCAATTAAAAATATTGCGGACCAGACCTCAGTGAGCTAATTCCACAGATATTTGTACAACTGTACGCATCTGGATACTTTAAGACTGAGTCAATCTCCAAAATAATATCAAAAGGGCAACAAGGCACCATTTTTCACAATTAAGGTTGATAGAAAGCAGCAGGAAAAAGTCACAGCATATGAATCAAACAGATGCTAACCAGCCTGTTTGGGAGGGGAAGAAGTGGGTAGTTCATTGTGTACCTTAATAAAAATCATCACCTAAAGTAGTAAAAGTAGGAGTTTAAATAAAAGGGGAGGGGGGGGAGGGAAGTATCATGTAGAAGTATAAAAACATTCTTTCCTTTATTACTTGATAGGAACATCTTATTTAAAAGAATCAGCTAAAAATTCAGCGTACCTACAAATGAGACCCTATCAGTTTATTCCACGACAGCAATTACGTAGTGCCATGTTTTATGTTATCTTACTGATTAGCATGATATTATACAAATGTGTAAAAGTGGATAATTAAAAAGAAAGCATTTTCTTTCCCACTAAGACAAGTTTGTTCAGAATGATGCTACCAGTGGCTCATACTGCACTTTTATATCCGTTAAACTCTCCTACTCTGTGTGGAACTTGAACAGTTTTAATTGCTGTATTAGGGTTAGACCTAATACTAAACATAATATTCAAGAGTGATACAATAATTTACAACTGCAATTGACCTTCCTCTCCAGAAGAGGTTCTAGAAGAGTTTCTCAGGTAGTTACTGCTGCCTCTTCTGGGTGAGGTTTGAGATTAGGGTGTATAGTGTTTTCAGGTGACAAAGTTGGCTGACTTCAGGAGACTTAATCGGTTCTCTTTAGCGCTACTAGCATTCATGTTCTCTGAAATTAAGAAGTAAAGAGTAATGTTGGTCAACTTTCCCAATAAGACTACATTTGGGAATGACAATGAGGTGGATTTTTCAGAGAATACCAAACATTATGGTGATACTTACCATGTCTCCTGCTTTTGCTCATTGAGGTGGAGCCAGGAACTGATCAGTTAAAGCTCTTGCTCAGGAATTAAAACTCTGCTCTTCCCTGCTTGTTTCTCCCTCACTCTCAGCTGAGAACTTTTGGAAAGGAGTAGACTAAGCGCCTAATTTACAGCTAGTAAAAGTTGTATTTCATTTTCTGATTGTGGTTATCTTTTTGTCATCTACAAATTAAAGCTCTTTATGTGCAGGCTAAGTAAAAGCTGAGACGGACAAGAAGAGTTTCTTGCTGATTTGACCTTAGATTAGACTTGAAGTCTCAGCCTGTTCTGCAGTCTGCAGGCTGCTCCTTCCTTTGTCTGTTGGTGCTGTTCTAGCACCTCCTTTTCTTAAAATTTTCATTATATTTGACTGATATGGAAAAGCTTTAAGGAGATTAAACATAGGCTCAGCAGTCGTTTTTGCTGCTCAGCTGAGTTGTTCTGATTGTACATTCATCACTAGAGCAGACTTGTGCCTTCTTCCATTTGGGTAACTCCATTTAACCAAAATACAACACTATAGCGATAGAAAATAAAAAGAAATGCTACAGATGTATTTGAAATTCTAGTAAAAATATGAAGAACTGTTTTAAATATTAGTCTGCATGTGCCCGAGTCCCAAGGTAAGGATGAATCAGAGTGCTGAACTCAGTTTACACACAAGTCATTAACCATATAGCCATACTATTCAGCAATGCAAGTTTTTATGCATTTGCCGTGGTATTAAAGAGAACTTACCATATTCTTCAGCATGGGCAGTAAGATGCATTGTTTTACTTGTATTTCATTGTGAAAATGCTGAGGATTTTTAGTTTGACATGGATTTTTTTCTAATATTAGTCTGTGACAAGGGGGGTTATATATACATATTACCTAATTGCAATTACTTCTCCAAAGAGGTCTAAATGTTTGGTGTCTTCAGTAAAATCCAAGTAGTATGGCATGGCTTTATTTCATTGGCAATACGACGTGTAAGACTTAAAGTTTTTTCTTCTCTTGGATAGTTAGTATAGCACAGATGCAGCCCCATGTGTAGTGCCACAGATTTTGACTAGTGATTTGCAGTGAAGTATCATTAATTTCTGTCTGAGGCCTTGGGAAAGTGTATGTGTACAGCACTGGAATTAACAGGTTGGAAGTTACTTCCTCAGTGAAACAGATTAGTCAGTGCTGAACCTAGTATCAGAACCAAAAGCATGGCAGTAACATTGTAGGTGCAACAAGTTAACTGAACAATTTGCATTGTTTACAGTTAGTGTTTCAAACTTAAAACACATGCTTGTGTGCTAGGGAAGGAAAGCTTACTAATTATTAGCTTACCTAATGATATGCTGTCCCACTACACATCTTCATGCTTTGAAATTTCTTATTAGTTTACCTAATGATATGCTGTCCCACTACACATCTTCATGCTTTTAAATTTCCTTTTATTTAAAAAAAAAAAAAGATTTGTGCTAAGCTAAAAACAAGTCTGCGAAAACCATGGCTTTCAATTGACGGGGGCATGATTGCTTACTATTAAAAAATAACTGAGCAGAGTGAGGAGGCCTCACCTCACAATCCCTGTAACAGAATTACATGCAAAGTAATTAGACAAGTAGTCTCCACTGCATGCAAAGTATTAGACATCCTCTTCCACATCCCCAGCAACCACTGCAATGCTGGCCCTGTGTAACATGCTTTGTTGTGAACTTGTGCTCAGACAGGTGGCTGGTCCATGCTGGCCTCCCCAGGAACCACACAGTGTTGGGTTATGAGGGGTAAACTCAGCACTGCTTCCCCACTTTCTGGTCATGTGCTTGATCAGGGTATATATGAAATATTAATGAAATAGTAACTAAAACTATTTGGAGAACAAGAAGATCTTCAACATACAAAGCCAACTGCTTACAGACCTTGCTTCAGTTAATGGTGTTTGCTTTCTAAGCTGTAAAGCTAAACAGAAAGGGAGTTAAGGAGTTAACACTATAAACCTCATGATTTTGGGTTTTGTTAATCAAGTGATTGCATAGCAATGGAAATGTCAATTGCAACATTAAACTGTTTAATTGAACTATTTATTTTGCTAATCTGCATTCTAGTGCAGGATTGTCTTTTTTAAATTAGACTCTTCTGTACTAAGTCTTACGTTAAGCTTTGGTTTATAAAAAGTATATTTATCAAATCTTCTAGATTAAAGCTGAAATACGCATTTCAAATGAAACTTTTTGCAATTGACTTATTTTTCTCTTCACATTTCCTTGCATGCTTAATGTTAGCAAAATTTGACAACCTGAACCTTTGTACCTGACTTTTCTTCGATTATTAACTGCTACATTTTTATTCTGTCAGGTGAAAGGAGGATTTACTGCTTCACATGAGCAGAAGTCTTCTCATGTAACTGTAACTCCAGCAAAAAGTGAAAGAATGCTTGGAGATGAAGGCAGCTGTTCTACTCATAATTCTAACATACAAAATCAAATAGAAGAAATTGAGAAATTCCTCCAGGTGGAGAGACTTTGTTCATCAAGAAAAAGAAAACATGAAGACAGAGAATAAAGAACAGTGGCAGGAACTTAAAAGCATGTATGTGTCTGTTAGGCACAGATAAATCACTTGCATAAACCAGAGTGATAAAAGTGTTCCTATAGAATGTGGTACGTATTAATTGTGCTTTCATGTTTAATACAAAGTATAGACCTCTTCTGTTTAAAAATGGTGAAATTCCTACTAATAAAGTTCTGTTTCTGCAGTCAACTGCACGCAAGTTGTTACAAGTTTTGCCTGAAGTTAAAAGTTCACAAGTTAAAGTTTTAATAAACCTGTAAGTAATATTAAACTATTGCTTAAGATTCTCCTCTTTCTTGTTCTGAGGAACTTTTGACTGAAATAATTCAGTTTGGTTTCTGTCAGACTGCTCACTCAATTTTCAAACAATCAGCTGCAACTGTTTCAAAATATAATGGCTCCTCCTAGAAACATAACAACTTGGAGCAGTTCAAAGAGGCAGATGAAGAAAATCATCTGCTTACCTCTACTACAGAAGTATTTAAATATTTGTCTAAGTAATACCTCTGTCAGCACTAAAGCATCAGGTATGATTCACAAAGATATACCAGCAGGTATTACTTCATTGTTTCACTTTTAACTCACTCATGTTTTTCCTCCTTTAGGGTATGAGGAAAGCTCTCTCTTATTTCACATTATTTACACTCTTTTTTCTGATTACCCTCCCTTCATTCCCCCACCTCTTGCCAAAGAAAGATCCTCATATTATGAACTTACATAACAATAACAAAAGAAACAACCACTATTGCTAATGTTATATTGATAATTATGTAATAAAATCAACAGACAATACTCTCCCAGGTTAGCTTTATTGCCTTTTTTTGGTTTCAATTTAGAATATTTAGCTTCTATAAACCAATTGCATACATTTTGGCAGTGTTCACAAATCATCAAAATTTTTAATAAAAATTATCTATAGTAAGACATTTCTAGGTCATTTTTAAGTGTCTGAGAGACTGAGGAGACTGTTTTTCACTTGATTCAAATTTTGTTTCCAGGTGTTTAGAGTGTCATACAATTGCTGCCATTGCTGCTTTCCAAAGGTCCGATGTGTGCTGTGACTAGAGAAGTAAAACAAAATTAGAAGATGATTACTAGAGGTCATGCTCACCTAATAATTCTTTGATAGCATTACTTTGCTCTCATACACAAATAGGGAAATTTTATTTTCTGTATATAAAGGGCTGCACTTTACCAGCTACAGAAATCTGTAGCCTTCCCAAATATTTAAAGCAACAACAGTCATTAGTATTCTTGTCACTATTAGGTCATTAAATGAAATGTGCTGGAAAATAGGACTCTTTCATTAAATAAGCTAATCACATTCAGTCTGAGCTTTAATAAAATTATGATAAATAGCAACTATTTAACTACCAGCAACTGATAGGAACAATACCTTGCTTCTAGTTAAAATATTCTACAACTGTAAGTGAAATAATTAGAACACACTAAGTTCCACAAAATGCTATGAAGAATTGTCTTACCTGACAACTACTTTTCTCTGTGTCTGATCTATTTTGCAGTATACCATCTTTGTCTTTACAGCTGCAAAAAAAGCAATGCTGTTTTGAGCAGTATTTTCAAGACAGCGTTAAGGTATTAAATTGCATAAAACCTCTTTACAATTGGATCAATACAACTACAAAAAAAAACAGTTCACTTAATATTTTTCACTGATGTTGTTAAAAGTCCAATAGGCAGAAAAGCAAAATGATGTAACAAGATGAAGGTCATACATCTATCTTCATTGTTTGATGCCAATCTATTAAAGCAATATCCTGTATAGTTTTTATGAACTTCTCTCCCCTACAAACACATCCTGTTTTAATGACAACAAACAGAACCAGACGAAAAAATTAAACCTGCAAACAATTTATTAGTTCTATAAAGAATTATCTGAAATATATCTATCACCAAAAGGAAAAGTCACTCATAAAAATGTCAGCAGTTGTACATGTCTTTTAAGCACAAAATTTTACAGATATGTATCTTAGAACAGAAATTTAAAAATATTTCTCTGAATATTTAACATCAGCCTTGAAGACTATAAAAGGTATGGCTCATTAGCATTGTGTAAAGTGCTTTGTTACAGTTCTTACCATCAATAACAAATGCTTCTACATCATCAGCTCCAATCTGAAGTTCCTGTTGCATTGTGTCAAATGATATTTCTTTGCTCTCTACAGCCATCCCCATGAAAGTAAGTAGCCTCATTTTTGCCATATTCTGTTCATGCAACAAGCCTATGTAGAAGTATAGATAACCAGTAAGAACATCACCATAACCGAAATTTAGATGGAAAGGGTACAAGTGGTACAAGTGATTTTTTCAGTTGCATCGTCAGGAAGAACAGCAGCACAACAACAAATGAAAAATAACTGGTGATGTCAAAGCCTTCCTACAGCAGCACCACTCATTTTCATGTAGTTGCTTAAAAAAACACCCAACAAATCTGTAATGGTTCAGCAACACAACATTTTTGTCCCATAAACATGTGCTTTGATACTTAATGACTTCATACCAAAGTATAAAAACACTGAGTTGCATCTAGGGTGGCTAAAGTGTGATCTTCAAGAGCATATGAACAGATAGTAAAAGTCATTCATCTTTTACATGATAGTATGAATAGTAGCACAAGAAACTGAACCTTGCACATCTACATCAGAATCTGTTTTACTGAAGAAGTCTAGGTAAACAGTTAAGACACATGGATGAGCCAAGGCATTTCTAAATTAAGTTCTCTGAGGCACCAACTAAGATTTGCTGGAAGTTTCTTTAAAATGAACAGTAATCATTTTGTTTTGGAATGACATTATAAGCATTCACATTGCTTCAGTAAATATTTAAGTTTGGAATTTATAACATCCATACTCTAATAGAAAAGCACATTAATAGAGGACATCATGTTGTGTTAATTAGCTGTAATTATGATGCAGGCTCCCTATTTGGCACCAATTCAACAAAAATGTGATCACCATAATTCATATAAATGAGGAGCATCAGAAACTATACCTAACTGGGTTTAATGGAAATCTACAAGCATCGAAAAAATCAATTAGCACACATTAACCCTAATTAACAAATGCAAATGAGATACTGATTAACTTTCTGAAAAAGACTGCTGATAATACCAGATTAAATGTGGACATGTTAGGGCGATCCAGTTGACACAGATAATGCTACTGCTGGCCTAAGTTGTCAGCATTAATAAAACAACAAATTGTAACAAACTGATGCCACCTGTAGGAGCCTTCACTGCACAGCTTTCATAGACATTTTAATTGGTCCTGATGCAGAAAAGTAGAACAGTTTAAAATATTTATTTTTTTTGGAATAGATCTAGGTGTTTTAAAGAATATTGGAATGTCTCATCAATTAATTGTGTTGTTTTCTGTACCAAACTGCTATTGTTTTTAAAAGGCATAACTGGAAGAAGTAGACCAAGTTTCTAGCACTCAGGTCTGAACTGCCTCAGAATCTCTACCTTGGCCTCTAGAATCTCTAGACCTCTCAGAATCTCTACCTTGAAGACATTCAAAATGTCCTGAGGATACCATAAAGGTGGTGAGAAATCAAGGTAAGTGGAAGTAAGGCTGTCTTTCAAAACAGTTACACAGATATCTAAGGATTTTACCAGAATAATGTGAATATCAGATATATTTAAAATACAGACTGTATATTCACAGAAGTAAACCTAGATGCAAGAAGGCAAAAATAAATCATGACTGTTGCATGACATACAGTTGCTACCCCATGTGTAATTAATATTGCATACATTTTTTCAATTACAACTACATTTTCAGCAAATAAGCCATTTCAACACACAAAAATAAGTACAATACAAAAGATATTTCCCCTAAGAAAGAAAAGCATAAGATATTCCCACAACTAATGTTCAAATAAAAAGACAAAAGACATGCCTATCCCATATACATATTTACAAACTACCAGAAACTTACTGCTAATTTTATCCACAAAAAAATCATTGATGTTTCCATCATTTTAATACCTAAAGTACCAGCATTTTAAAGCTCTGAAGGTAATTATTCTCAGAATTATACCACACTCCATTAAACAAAATAATGCATATGTTAAAAGGCTGCACTAAACTTGGTTTTAACAAAACTATGCCTTTCTTCAAATGCATTCAGTTAGTGTTCAAGTGTCATTTCAAAATCAAAGTTATAAAAAAAAAACAGATTTTTATGGAAACATTTATTCATTACCAATATGTCAAAACCGTAATGCAGTAATAAAAAAATCTGCATCATTGAGCAATTTCTGCATTGTCACTGACCCCTGTCCTAAAAAGCTGGAATATAAAAAACGTAATTTTAATGCATGCAATAGCTTATGAACCAGTGCTCCTTTGAAACAGTCAATTACACATCAACGGGGGAGTGTCAAAGTGTTAATTACTACTCCTTTCTTCCACAGTGTGTAAATAAAGAGGGTGCTGACATTAACATTCCATCACATTGCTTCATGTGATGAAACAAATTAACTGGGACAGACTGTGGCTTGCGAGGTCTAATGCATCAGCGCACGCGCGCACACACACCGTAGTTTGCATGTTTTACCTTACCATTCAGGAAAGGTATTTGCTGTTATAAACTTACTGATCATAAAAAAAAAAAATTTATACCAGCTGCTGTTTTTGCTGGAAAACCGTGATCTCTGACCTAGCCTAGAGTAGCAACGTGTTACAAATTCGCCCCCAAAAGGTTTAAGTGAAAAGAAGTGGGAGAAAAGAGTCATCTTCCAAACACCTCTAATGCTTGTCCTAGTGTAAGAAGCCATAGTTTTTAGATAGTCCATTTCTGAACTAGCAAGGGTTAGAGTCTACAAACTCTAATCCAGTGTTAAAAAAAATCCCATTAAAATTCTCTGGCTTCAATATTTTTCTGTTGAAACTGAAACAGTTTGTGGGTTCTATTATCTTAAACCATGTAAATAGTCAGAAACGTATTGATTTGAAAACTTACCAAGGGAGTCAATGAAGTCTTTGTTGTTCTGATAAAACTTGACATAGGATGCTAGTTTCGCACTTACAAAAATTGTCAAAAGCTAGAAAACAAGCGTAAGAACACTTTAAACATTTTCTGTTTCCCTTCTTGAAGACTGCACAGATAGATATATAAAACACCACTACTACTATTGAACTGAAAAACAAATGCAAAAAGAAAGTTAAAATTCTGGCCGCTGCCACCAGCCAAGGGTGCGCCTTGTGCCACCAACCCATGCTGTGCTTTCTTTTCTCAGACCTGAAAGGTAGTTTTGCCACAAGAACTCATGTAAAGACAGGATTTGTAACTCTGATGCTTCTAAAGGGGAATGTTCTATTATCCATGCTACATTTTACATGTAACTTTTTTTTTTTAATTTTAAAAGCAATAAAAAAAGTACATTGCAGATTACCGACATAGACAACTCTTTTAATGAATTTCAAAAGACACCAATAAAGGAGGCACTCAATAGATATCAAACCAACTTGCTAAAATCAAAGTTACTTACATCGTGAATAAGTTCTCCTTCCAAAAATTTGACTGGTTTTAAGGCAAGAAGATGATCAAAGAGAAAGGTATTTGGATCCTTCAATGCTCGTACAATGCATCTGGTTAGAAAAGGAGATTTTACTTTTTTTTTTTTTTTTTAAACATTTTTATGATTAAATGCAATTCAATTTGTTTTTCTTGATTTTCTAGGAAATACTCTGTAGTTTTCAACTATTCTTAAATATAAGGCATGTCACATTTCTAGGTAACTTTAATCTTTGTTTCACAGACAAAAAAGAAAACAAAACAAAGAAACAGAAACTGTTAAGTACTTTGCCCCATATCACAAATAAAATTGGCCAGGTGGTAAGGCTACAGATCAACCTACTGTTTCCATCTATGCATTTGTTTCTAGCCAGATCTTCATTCCTAGCGGTATTTTTACTGTTCTCCTAAAACTTCATAGAATTAAGTCGTTTAGGAAGATTAATTGTACTTGAACATGTGACACAAAGCAGAGAAATCTTCAATACCAAACACTGCAAGACCTATGATTTATCAGTTGCAGCTCCGGACTATAAACAGTCCTAAAGTGTTTCTAGAACTCTAGATGAAAGCTTTTGTTCGGCAGCACATTAGAAGGCTGTCAGTGCTACACTAGCACCAATGGCCTAGACCATGACCCTGCCACATAACATGCATCCAGAAGAACCTAGTCTGCACAGAGGCAGCACTGTAGTAAACCCAGAGTACACACGTTCTTTCAGAGATAAAAAGGCCTCAGTGGTAGCCATTAAAGTCTTAATTTACTTATGCACAGACACTTTAATTTTCAAAATGAGTCATTTGATTTTCCTGCTGCTCAAGTGTAAGCTATTACACACCCAGAAGATCTACATTACTTATTAAATATCTAATTCCCAAGAATAATAATGACAGACAGAACATGAAAATAAGCTTTTACACATTTTGGCCTGTGGGGAAAATAAATTAAGAATCATCTTTACTCCCAGCATGTCTACCAAGTAATTTTATTTCTGCGCAGTTCATATCCTTAGTCCTTGCTCATAGCGAAGAGAGCAAGAATTTATTTTCAATAGAAAGTGCCATTTGAAAAAAAGTATTTAAGTTAGAGAATCAAATAATCAGCGAGGAATTGACATCCTTTCAGATTTTTTAAACTTTTGATAACATAGTTGATGTAAACAACCTTCTTAGCAAGGCTGCTCTTTCTCAGCAGTGAGCACAAGTATGCCTGCACACTTGTGCAGTGGAGTAAACCTGACAGCCTGGAAACAAGCAAACCTACCGCAGGCTGCACAGATAAACTCCTTATCAAGTCAGCCATGCTATAGAAAAAGGGCCACGGGAGGGCCCTTGCCTGCCAGGACATTTGATATTCTTTATTAGTAAGGCAATCAACGTAATTCAGCAATTTAGAAAAAGCCACTTTTAAGGGAACTAGGAAGTCAGTGTTACCTGTGAGCATCAACTCTAGCCTGGGAAGCGTTGTCCTCTGTGTAACTCCCCAATAGCTCCACCATTACTTTTGCTGCAGTGTCACTATGAAAGAAAAACAAAGTTAACTCAGGATTGCTGGGGGAAAAAAAGTTCAAACAAGACACTCAAATATTTGATTAATACCATTATGATGTTACAGGTCAAATTAAGTTACACTTGAAAAGATGTAGATGATCCATTTTAATTCTAGTGGAGAGAACAAATTAACTAGATGTATTCTTTCAATTCTTGTTCTACAAAATGTTTATCTTCACCCTTCATTTCATTCTCTTAAATTGATAAATTACCTGCTGGTTATGGAAAAAGCTCTCTGAGCTAGGAACAGCTTTATATGGTTCACTAGAATGCTCTTCTTATGCACATCTGGATTTAATCATTGCAGAATAAGTAGCACTGCAAAGTTTATTTCAAATGTAAAATGGCATATCTTAAAGAATATTTATGGTCAGAAAAGTGACTGTGTAAAAGCTCCCTTTTCTTCTTTCACAGATTCTCTCCAAGTATTCAGAACGAGAGCTGCTCATTTCACTGATGAAGTTACACAGCCAGCAATTAGATTGACTTAGGCTGCTGCAAAGGAAGCAGCTTCCAACACCGGTTTGACAGACAGCTTTTAGAAAAAGCATTCATTTGAAGAAAATTAAGTAAATCTACAGTCTTGTCTGCCCTGATGATTTCTTTAAACAGCTCCTTGACATTACTGCAAACCAGCTCCAAGACAGATACTGTAATTTTAACTGATTTTGATTTATTTTTATGCAGTGGTTCTCACCACTATTGAGACCACTAACTTCTCATGCTTTTTCACAAAGTTTTCAGCAAAAAATATATGCAGTGAATATACACAGACTGGCAAGTGTTCTGCTGCTTTTCTGCACATATACTTGGAGTCCCCTTTAGGCAGAAGTACTTTCTCAGTGGACAGGAAGGCTGGATATTACTCTGTGAGTTATAATGTAAAGCTAAACTCTTCCCTGAAAGTAACTGAATTCCAGATAAAGCAACCTTCCCTATACAAGCTACAGTGAAGAAAATTAACTGTATTCCAGCCAAAACCTGTATACACAAGTGTGGCCTGATAGACGTATAAAATTTTCCGTGCTGATACGGGTTTATCCTATATAGCAGCACAAGCTAGCATGGTTTTTATAGTCCAAAGACTATGTTCACATGGATATTAATTTTAAAACTCTCAGTATTACTATTTGCCAATTTCTCTATAGGGTGAGGTTTTGTGCTCCTAGAAAATTTGGCAGGTATCCTTTATGTGCAGTGCGAATCATGGGAAGCAAACAGTATCATATATAATCTGGATGTCCACTGAGTAAAAAGAGAGTTTGTACTAAAGGCAGAGAAGTTTTCTACAGGTGCCAGCCATTATTCCCAAACTGTTTTGAACAGAAAACTTGAATATTTGTTTTAAGATTTTGTCATTAAAGAGGTTGGCCTATGCTTTGTTGTGGCAACTGATACTGGTGTGTAGAACTGATAGCCTTGTATCAGTGAAATAGAACAGATGTAGACAGCTTTACACATGCAAGAACTATTTGCATGCGCGTCAGTCTACAACAGACTAATTTTTGCGCTAGTGAAGCCTTATCAATGCTCAATATTTAGTGAAGACAAAGAACCATTTTAAAATGGGACTTGCACTATAGAGGTATTCAAACGAAGAGGTTCAGCTGATGTTCTAATCAACCTAGTAAGTCCCCATATTTAATATACGTTTTCTATTTTTGTACTTATATACTTCCAGAAATCTGCAACGTAGTTCTGAACTTTCCTCCTCTTCTCTCTCCCTTAGGAGCGAAAGTTAAAACTATGTTTTTCACTCACTTCAAATAAAATTTGCAATCCCTCCCCACCTTTTTTGAAGGGGGAGAAGCAGCATATTGTATGTCTAGCAAATATCAGAATGCTACAAGACGATCACTCCCAAACTTCCTGTGCTAAAGCCTCGTAAGCCTCAACAAATACGCCAGAATTCTTCTATTCCTTTTATTATTTCATCTTACTCTATTCAGTGTCAGACTACTACCATAAATTAGGGTGTTTAAAGCAGTATTACAGATCACCATTTCACCACAGCTTATTGCTGAGTGTGTATTTCACCTAAGATTTAAGTGTGAACATTTTTCTAGCAAGACAGCTGGCACAAACACTCCTGGCTCCACTTGCCAGTCTGGATGAGTAACTTGACAAAATGCCAGTAAGAATTGAAAAGTTATAGCAGATAAAGGGACGAAAAAAATAGAGTATTCAGTCTTCAGAAAATTTTGGAATCGAGTCCCTTTACATTAAATTAAATGAAACAGTTACTTTGCAGGTGCCTGAAATGCTGAGCTTTTGGCTACAGGTATTGATAACCAGACTTGCCAGACCTGTTTGAACGTAAACTTGGACAAGACTCATCCCAGTCTGAATCCTGCCAGGTCGATGGCAGAGACAAAACTGTGAGCTGCGTCAGGCTGGAGCCTGGCATGACATTCAAGGTCTCACAGTAGAACTCAACTCTTTGGCTGCATGCAAACCATACGTGCCTGCAAAACTTCACCTGCAACTGGAAAACAGGTTGTGTTACCTTGCAGTTTAATAGCAACACAGCTAGGAAAATGTTGAATATTAAAGCCGAGGCACAAAACTGCTACAGAACCTTTATGACAAGGATCATAAGTAGCAGTGAAAGTAACTAATCTCCTGCAAAGTTCAGCTACCAAATACAGATCTCAGAAACAAGCCAGAGCAGCCATCTGTTCTCCAGCCACCACCACCAATTTTTCTTCAGTTGATCATGGGAAAGATAAGAATCCTTCTTCGAAGAGAAGAAGACGATTTTGATCATCAGTAAGAAGAAACTTCAACCAGAAAGTGACTGGAAAAGATTTGATAAAACAAGCTTTCACTTATCACTGTAGGAAAAGGAACAACGAACTTAACATCTGCGTATCTACTCTTCACAAGCTGTTCACTACCAAGCTATCCACTGGAGAAAGTCTATTAGGTCTGGAAAGCCATTTTTTCTGCCACATAAAATAAACCAAAAAAAAAACAATCCCATTGCTTTCAACAATGTGGGTTTTTTCCTTTATTATAAATCAACATGGTAACTGAGGTATGATTTTTATTGCTTATTTTTCAGTTCCCCCTTATCTTCCCAAACTGCTAGGTAGAGCAACATTCCTGCGTGCAAAAGCTGGAATGCTGCTGTGAGTTTCCCATACTATTGCAAATACTGCCCACTGATCCAGGAGAGTGAACCAGGTCAAAGGTGCTAGGGTCACTTCTTGTTTTCTTTCCTGGAGAGAAATATAAGTGCTCTGAAAAACTGCTCAGTTCAGTGCAAAGCTCACTGCAACAGATGGTAAGGACACTGAGTGCAGGAGTAATATATTACAGAGTTAGTGAAAGTTTTTAAATTCCTAATTTAAAAAATGTCACCTATTATTGGTGAGCAGTTTTTTTTTTTAAATGAAATCTGACAGTTAACTACTAAGTAACTTTGGTAGCAAGGTTACTAGTAGGACTGAAAACAAAAGTTACAAGTTTAATCCACAGATTTGATAACAAGACTAGCTAAAAATAGTTAGCTATTAAGTATGGAAATTAAACTAGTTAAAACCTCTCAGTAAATCAAGTGTTTAGAGTATGAGCATTACAGAATATCAGCATAATATTTCTAAAACAAACTAAGTGTTATGCCGCATACAAGATCTGATTAATATATCCGAAATCTCTCATGAAGTACTATCAGTACAAAAGCATTTTAATGTCAGTGACAGGAAATCGCAGTAACATAACTCACGGTGTAACTACTCCACGAGGATTAATCATCCCTAAATGGAGGTGAGGCAAAAGTGATCCTGCTATGCTGACACAGCATTTCCAGGCTACAATTTCACCATGCCCAAATAAGCTAACTCTCCTGCCAGAAGAAACTTTCCTCCTACTACGACAGCTCCACACATGCCTTTTTTTCTGCAAGTCACCTCCCTAGTCCAATCCATTGCACAGCTGCACATATGCCTACACCAGCGCGCGCACACAACACACACACTGGTTCCAGTACTTGGAGGCACAGGACAGGAACAGGTGGAGTACAAGACAGAATCAGGTCTGCAGCAATAAAAAGCTATGCAAACGTAGGAAAAGCTGCTTTCCCCCCTCCCATAAATTACAGCGGGGTCAATTTAGATAGGCCGAAACAGTTGTGGAACTACATGCCGAAACCACTTTTAAGTACCAGCCCATCTCAACAGCCCTGGCCAATGCACTCGATATACTATATCAGCTGAGATAAATTGATGACAGCTCTCAGTTAAGACTTGCATTAATTAACAGGCACAGTACGCACAGCATTACTTTGCATGCCAGAAGACACTGGTCTGCCAAGTTTGTTAGATCAAAGATACCTCTTATGATCCAGGATAATGATTTAAAATGGTCAAGCAGGTATTCTGTGGACATTAATTTTGATGACTAGTGGAAAGCTTTGTCCTAAAGGTAATGTTTATATAAAAGACCGATTCTGTTAACTGTGATTGATAAGCCTCCCAACATCATTAAGAGATAGCACTACCATGCACTAAAATGTCAAAAGTGCAATTAAATAATAAACTTGGCACAACATTACAATGCTTGAAGACTAGTATTTATAGAAAGGGATAGTTTTATTTTGGGAGTCTATGGTTTGTAGTTAATTCACTACTAACTTCAAAAACACTTACAAAAACATAGAAAAAAAGAGGTACCTTTGGACTGAATTATCAGTACAGATTCATTTTTAAGTGCCATGAAAAATACTTTTATTAAAAATCACTTGCAATAGATCAATTTAAGATGCAGTTATTACTTGTCTTTTATACCTCTTTTTGCAGTCTACTAGGACGTCATACAGCAGTCTCAGAAGAGTATGCTTTTTCTCTGTGCTGAGATTCCAGTCAGAAATCCATTTTCGGACCTAAGGAGAATACACGTGAAGAGGAAGCGTTGGAAAAAAGCTAACAAGAAACTGCAAATACTTCTAATTTACTCTCAAGCAGAAAAGGATTCAAGAGATCTTTCACAGATCTTTTGGGTCCTCTGATTCTCAGGCTCCCCATGCAGAACCTGGAAGTTTTCCCATGACAAGGCCAGATGTCTGTGCTCTTCGTGTGATTCCAATACATTCTGATTCCAGAGGAAGGGACAAGAACTTGCCGCCCAAATTCCTGATCAAAACTTCTCACTTTCATTACATCCACAAGAATCAGACACATCTAACTATGCTCAGCATCAGAGATGGAAAATAAACAGCAGCTTGATTTAGATTCTGGACGCAGACCTTTAAAAGGTAAGAAGTCGTGTCCTACATTTCTTATTTCAGTAGTGTCTAGCAATTTACAGCAGGGAAAAATGGTCTGTATCAACTCTGATTAATATTTAGTGAGATGCAACACTGTTAATACAAAGGCTGTAACTTGAAGCACCACAGTAATTAATTACCTGGTCTAGTTCAGTTGGAATGTACTGGATGGCACCGCACGAGGAGGCCACTTTAAGAAGGCTGCAGTATACCGTGTATCTCACAGGAGTGTTCTTATCCATGCCATGGAAGAGATTGCTCAGTCTAAACCACAAACAATAAACAATTGAGTTTAAAAGGTTTAAAGAAAGTTCACTGGAGCACATACAAAAGTTTTTATCCAGATGCGTGATAGTACACACAAAGCACCTAGCAACACCTTAAGTCCATGAAGAATTGTAACAGCATTCAGTTTTGTAACAGGTCGCAGCAGAGAAGCCAAGAAGTCTGTGCTTCCTACAACAGACACACAGATCTTGACAGACACCCCACACTTTCATTTCCAGAGACACACAAAACAATCCATTCTCTTTAGAGGAAGGATTACTTTCCAAGACACCATTATCTCAGCTTCTCTGTAGAATACTTACAGCTGCAGTCTAAGAGATGGGCGCTCTCCTTCCCGAAATTTTACTAGTTTCTCACACAAGCTTTCAATCAGTGCTTCTTGTTTGTCAGGTTCCAGGATAAGAAGCAAAGAGACTACACTGTTCATTACACTCTCAACATCTGCACAAAACAAAATACACAGCTGTTTAGAATTGCCAGCCGCAACCATCATCAATAGCTATTTAGTGCTGGAGAGTTCCTTCTGCTGGGAACGCTTATTTTGCATTGGCAAGAACTGTAAGAGATATGATGCCAACATAACCAACATGGATATTCATCAGAATGTTCAAGAGATTTGGTTCATGTGGTCTCTTATTAACACATCTCAATTTAAAGCAAGAATTACCACTGTAAGGTAAGAACAGAATTCGGTATTTGGTATCTTACTTGCTTCAAATTCTCTATTCACACAGAAGAGAAGTCAGGGGAACTTCAGGTTTTGGCCTTTAAATAAATAAAGCAGCGGGTTCCTCCTGCACACCTAGAAAATTGTTTTAAAGCAAGAATTCTAACCTGGTGCTCAGTGCAAGGGAAACCCAGACCACAGGAGAAGCGCCCAGAAGAACAAAGCACACGCAGAGGCCTCTGCAGCCTGTTTCAAGTACGGCATTACATGCTGCACAAATAGGGCCTGACAGGTATTCTGCCCACAGCCTGCCCAAGTATCAGTTATAGAAAGCATAAGAAAAAAAATATGACAAGTACATATTTCCCCTAATGACACCTGAACATCAAACAGCACTGCGATAAGGTTCTCCAGTATTTCGTACTCATTTGCCTACAGTTAAGAGGCAAAATGAAAAATAATTGTACGTACTCTTCAGATAAACCCTACGTTCTTTCAAACGCATATTATTAATACCAGAAATTATTTTTACGGGTAAAAGTTCTAAATGGAACTTTATGTCAGTACAGATCCCTGGAGGCACAGAAAGATCATTTAAGGCTATTGCAGTATCAGTGTCACTAACCCATAGTAGCATAGGTTCTAAGGATTTATATCCTACCTCAAAAGCAGTAGTGACTACTGAAAGATCCCAGTGTTTTCAGACAATATTAACCAACTAACGTTTAGGCCTTAATACTTCTAGTTACAGATATCTACAGTGCTAGTTTTTATTGCTACTTATTTGCCATGCAGCCCCGCAGCCATTAACCAGAAGCGAATCTTACTTTATCGTTCACTTTTTTCAGAGAGAAAGCTTTTACATAAAGCTCCCTGGGCCCTCCTAACAAGCACAACCTAGCCCCATTTCTGATTTCTTCAAAGGCCACTGGGTGTTTGAGAAAGGGAGGAGTGGAGCACGCGCAGATTTTATCTGGCCACGCTGGAGCTAAGCACTTCCAGTCTTACAAAGAAGCGCACGTTAACGTGTGAGCCATGCAACACACCCCTCAATTCTGGCCAGTCGCCTATTTGAAAGAACTGATGGCGATCACGCCTAGTGAAACCCGTACGGCCTAGGGAGGCAAACCTTTGTCATCCTCCTTCAGGCACACGTCGCAAGCCTCGATGATCTGCGCCAGGTCGACATGGAGCCCACCTTCGGAGTTCTCTTCAGAGATCTCCGCTCCTTTGGATTTCAAGTAAGCTCGCAGTTCTGCAGCCTTAAAAAAAACAAAAACAAACAAACACAGAGCAGACGTTTTGCGAGCAGCAAGGCCCGAACAGCCCGGTTTACACCCCAGACACGTGCCGGGGGCCCCCCCCTGCTGCACCGGGCGCTACGGCAGGCGACAACCGGGCTGCGGGCAGCGTCCGTCAGCGGCCCCCCGGCGGCAGCCCCGGCCGCGCGGTGACGCCGCGAGGAGCCGGCCGGCCCTCCCGCAGCGAGCCCCGGGGGCGGCCCCGCGCCGCGCCCGGCCGCACCTGGTCCTCCTCCGTGATGTCGATGAAGGCCGGCACGCTCATGGCGCCGCTGCCGCCGCGGCCGGCCCGAGCACGCCGCCGTGCCGGAAAGGCGGGACGCCTTCCGGGGCCGCGCCGCCACCGCTTCCGCTTCCCCGCGCGGCGAGGGGAGGGGAGGGGAGGGGAGGGGAGGGGAGGGGAGGGGAGGGGAGGGGAGAGCCGCCTCGCGCCTCGCCCCTCCCCGCCCGCAGCTCCGCCTCGCGCCCCCTCAGCCCCGCCTCGCGCGGGCGGTGACCGTTGGTGCTGAGGCGGCGCTGAGGGGCCCGCCGTGTGAGGGGCGGGGGCTCTGCCCCTCGGGCCCTCGCGGAGCTGCCGCCCGCTCGCTTGGGTCCTTTCCCCGTTAACCGCGCGGCTTTTTTGCCGTGAGAGTTTAAGTACCAGGCTTAGCTTAGGTAAGCCAGCGTTGAAACCTGCGCAGAGATGTTGCAGGCGTCCCTCGTCAGGCGCCAGCAGCCTCTTGCCTTGGTCTGTCTCAGTGCCAGCCTAGTCCCTGCTCCAGGTGCTACCAATGTATTTCCAATCGAGTACTCGCTGGCATAGTGTTAGTATTCATTAACAGGAATTTAGAAAACACTTAGTCACAACTGTCTGGGTTAAACATTTCTAAAGGCTTGTTTAATAAGAGCTGGACAATTCTGAGAGGGAAGGGTTCACAGATGGCCCCTTCTTGCTACATAAGAGTACTGCTAGAAAGTAATTACAGAGCTTTTCATTACTCTGGAAATCGTTGAGTAATTCAGGATAAATATTTCTGTGGAGAAATAGAGCCTGACAACTAGGAATGGAGTTCTGAAGTGCCAGGAAAAGAGCTCCGAGGTGATTTCTCTGTTAATGAGAAAGCTGAGGCTGGGACTCAGGCGCTGTGTTTGGCGCTGTTTACATTAGAACGCGTGAATCGCCTTGCTGAGCCAGTGTTTCGTAAAGCCTGGTCCCCGATGTAAAATAACTACATGAGATATAGTGCACCGGGGCTGGAGGTAGTGTTTTATGCTTCAAGAGTTTAAATAAATAATCTGCAGTATGAAAAAAGTTACATGGTTATTGGTCATACCACTGTGTTAAGGCTGTTTGGCAAAGAGGGACTGGGCTGTTAGTGAAACACTCATCTAGCCCCAATTTTACAAATTAGATTTTAGCAATAAATACAGAAACACAATTAAAAAGGGACCTTAGCATTGATATTTGGTATTCTCAGTGGTCTGTATTCAGAAATCATTTACGCAAACTTGGGAGACTCTTTGAGTAATGATGTCAACCTTAGAGTTTGTACGAAGTTTCATAGCCTTTGTGCCAATACTTTGAAAGGTGACTAGGAACAGGCAGCAATTGACAATGAACTCAAAGGATTTATAGACTAAAGGAAAACCCTTTAGAAAATGCTTAGAAATAGCATGTCCTATATTTGTTGTCATGGAAATTCCTTCTGAAAAATTTTTATTCTTCAATAAAACAAATTTTTATGAATTCAGTTTCACTGTCTGGGAAGTGGGAGTTCCATCCCTTCTACAAAAAGCTGAAAAAAGAATCTGTTATGGAACTACTGGGCAATTTGCAGCAAAGTCGCAATCCAAAGTTTGAGGGAACGTTGTGGGACATTTGTGTTTCAGGACAGCCTTTACAGCTTTTGGCTCTATACTCAGAGTTCTACACGTTTGGATCACAGCTAACATGCATAAGGTAATCCTATTCAAAACCCTTTTTTGTTCCACCCCACCAAACATTTCAGGAAATACTTCTAATACAGCTTTTATATAAAGCACGTAGAAGTTGTCGAAAACACTAGCAGTTTCAACCTTTTATTAAAGGCTAACTATTAGTTAATTATTGGTCGCATCACCTTATTACTGCTATATCCACTATATCTTGCAGAAATAAAGGCATCTTAAAAACTTACCTAAATTCCCTAAGCTAATAAGACTGCTGAATACAACCTCACTCCCCTCTTTTCCCACCTACAAACATGACCAAATAACACCTGGAGTCAGTTACCCAGTCTGAAAAGCAGGGCAGCTCTAGCACCTGCTTCTAAGTTTCCACAGCACTGAGCACATTCAACCTGTTAAAGGCCCACATTGCTTTCATTAGCGTTCAGGTATCAAAATTGGTTTGGATCATCTACAAGCTTGTATTACTTTTGAATAATACAAGCTTAATTTTTCTTAAATTTTCTATCATGAAAATCCTGGCGAACAAATTTACTCTAGTTGAGGAAGTATTTTTGTTGTAATAACTCTACTTTAACTGATGAGGTGTCTTTACTAAAGCTGTTTTTAATGCCAGTTGGTAGTGTTACAATTCTTTCGTAATATGTAGATCAGCACTAATACCGCTGATTATCTACAACGTATATCTGAAAGTTATTCATACATGTGTCTCCCTTGTGTGCCTAATCTGCAGTGGGATTTGATTTTCAGAGGATGAGTGTTTAAGTATTTTTAAAGTGCAAGTGACTCTCATCAAGTGCTGCCTAACAAAGCCCTTTGAGAACAAAGGTAACTTGGCATCTAGTGCACTGGGGAATGGGGATGCTTTGATTTGCCCCAGACCTTCGGGAGATTCAGGTGCTGAAGTATGTGTCTAGTGCCAGTTTATGTTTTAGGATATCATGCGTGGCTACACATGCTATCTGAGATTCCTCTGTAGAAGTCTCAGATGCCCTAGGGTATATAAATGGCTCAAGTCACATCAGGAACTGACTCCCAACCTTAGTGTCTTTTTTTTTTTCTTTTTTTTTAAGGTAGTGGACCCAGATGGAGGTTTGCCGCATATTATTCTAAATATACAAACATAAAATAACCATTGATCACATGGAGTAGACAGGATATGCCTCTAAAGAGCTCTGCTGAAGTATCCACATATGGTATGTTGCATGATACTTTATTTGTCCCAGAAGAATTAAGATGATAGATGGTAGCTGGAGTTTGAACTTGTGCGTGGGGAAGTCCACTTTGAATATAAAAGGGGCAGTATGCGTTTTGTGAAACTACCAATGTAAAGAGGATGTGGTAGAAGAATGGGTTTCAGTTTTATTGGAATAATGACATCTCTGTGGGAACGAGGCAATTGTTTATAATGCCATTTGCAGGCTGTGAAGGCAGTGCAGAAACCGGGCGGGGATGGGGTTAAGGCTCTGCCTGGGGAGCCGGAGAGCCCTGCAGAGGCCGCCCAGGCTGCAGCAGGAGCGCGGAGCCTGGGTCCAGGCGGCGCCCTACAGCCCGCAGCCCCTCGGGGTAGGGGGAGCGGTGCCGCCCCGACGGGCACAGACCTGGCTGCTGCCGGCATGTGGGCGCGAGCGTGCCCGGTACGTACACGGGCAGGGAAGGAAACATCCCGCTAGATCTCGGCTGCTGAAGGCAGGAGATGAGTTTTGACCGGCACTCGCTGTGGGCTGGGTGGGTTTTGTTTAGGTTCTGTAGGCAGGCCGGAGAGATGGAGTCTAAAGAAGCAGTATTCTGTCCTGCGTGCCTCGAGCGTAAAAGCAGTCTTTCTGGAGGCAATAAGTATTTGAAAGCAACAGACAGCTTTTGAAAAAGGAAGGTTTTAGGGCTGACTCTAGAAACGGAGGAATCCTCATTTCTTAAAAGCATTAATGAAAGGGATCTTCTTCAATATAGAAAAGAAGCACAGATCCTATAATGGCTTATTTTCCCTCTACAGATTTTTTTCTTTTCTTTTTTAACAGTTCTGTATCTAAACTGAACTGGTGAGGAGATGAAAGCTGAGTTGATCGTTTGGAAAACTGGGTAAGGATAACTGCCTTTTGTGGAAAGTGGCCAGTGACATAACTGTAGACACCTTTCATTCCTGGAATGCAATATGTTTTGTGCTGAGTGCCCTCTTGAGGTCTTCAGCACACAATGACCTGGGTGAGTCCCGGGTACCGCAACTGTACCTGGGCTGTTCATGAATCCTTCCTTTAGAGGCTTTTCCTCTCTGTACTTATTTTTTTTTTCCTTCTCCTTTGGGAGAGGTGTTCTAACCAACCTAGAGTGGGGGAACGCAGTTAGCATAGCTATTACCCAAAGTCAGAAATACGGACGCTTGGTTACCCAGAAAAGTCAAAAAGGTAAAAATAAAAAATCAGAACTTCATCCAAAATCCCAGTTAGCCAGACCGAAGCTGTTTTATATTCAGGAACTTTGATTAACTTTATTGATATAGAAATGTGCTCCCTGCTTACGTATGTGTTTTGTTTTTTATTTGTTTGCTTGTTTTTTTCACCTAGTTCTGTCTGGGACTTAAGAGAAAGTGCTGAAATACCCTTAGAGTATCTTCCTGCAAGAAGTATCAGAGATCTCAGTGAAAGCCTGTTGTCCTAATTCTTCCCAGCCAAGTTCTGTAGTCGGAGGAATTCTGGATAGCCTCAGTAAGTGTAGTAACCTTTGGGTGCTTCTCTGGTTTTCTTATAATGTTTGTAAATTGTGCATGCTTGTCCACTTATTTAAAATCCACCTAACTATATGAGTTTAAAACAAAAACAAAACAAACAAAAAAACCCTGCAGTTATCCATTACCAGCATGCTATCTTCATTGAAAATATTTGTTGAATATCCTGAATTTAACAGACAAAGTTCAATATTGTGTTACTATTAATAATATTGTGTTCTGACATGGAGCATTTTGCATTTGAAAAGCTGTTAGAAATATATTGTATTTGGACCCTAGATGCACTTATTTTGCTGCTGGTGTAGCAGGTGTTTTTCTTAACTTTTTTTTTTTTTAAGGAGAAATCCTAAGTTTAGAGGAAATGAGCACTCGATTATTTAAATTTCCTGAGATTAGAGGAAGAACACTTTGCCAAACAATGCCTCTTCACTTCAAAACCTCCCCCCATAAATTATGCTAGGAGATCTTATTAAAAGTCTGTAAAAATTTCCTATTAAAAATGGTTGATTGCAGTCCAGACCATCACAGCTTTTGTGCTTTCAGTGAAATACCACAGCTGTCGCAAAGAAATATATTGTGAGACAAAAGGTTTTGTTTCCTTAGTCATAAATTATTTTTGTGATATCTGAAGTAAGATAAAACTTTCACTTATGTTTGAGTGAAGGAAGATTCCAGTGATAACTTGTTCAAAAATCTATAAAAAGAATATAAGAATGTAGATCTAGATAGCAAATTAGAATCAGACTTCCTTTTTGTTTAAGCAAAGCAATTATTTCTGAAGTCAGTGAAGATTATAACCAGGGATAATAGCATAACTTTGCAAAGCACAGTGCCTTAATCTCAGAAGAACCTGAAGTTTAAGCTTTCGACTCTGACCTTCACAAGCTATAGAACTACACAATAGAAAACCGTAGCATTGGCTAGTTTTTAAATGAAAGTTAAACAACAATAAGTAGTCCGTTTACTAATTATACCTGCAAACAAATATAGGCTTTTTTCTTTTTATTTTTTAGAATTTTAGAAAGTATTAAACAAATTGGCTTTGACCATATCTGTTTTTCTATTGGCAAATTAGTTTTCTGCTAAGGAGTTGTACAGAAACATCAGTCTTTTAGAGGAAGAAGGGCTGCATGTACACTGACTGAATACACTGAGTATTTGCTGACAGGACTGGATTCTACCTATGCTCACCCAGTCAAGGAATAGAAACACACTTCACATATGACCTGCATATGTAATGAAAATACAAAAGCACAATATACATACTAAAGATTACTTTCCAAAATCAATGGCCAGTAATTTTAAATGAAAGATAATTAGGATAATCACCAATTGCTCATACATCATTGCTTCATGTATAAGGTCAAATTTCTCAACCTCTTACCCTGTTCATTATAGTTAGAGATTGCTGAATAAAGACAGACAGTACAGGTGCTTGAGCTCATTTTGAGAGTCTCTTTGGTTTGTATATGGGAAGAATCGATATGCTTTTCCTACTCATCAGCAGTAGTAATAGCTAAACCAATTTTCCCCCCTTGCCATCACAAAAGTTTACTGGATTTTTTTAATATATATTTAAATCACCAGTGTACAAAAAAATAAACTAAAAAAAACACAAGGTGGTCTTCTGCTGTGTAATTGAAACAATTTCAGTATGCAGCCTTGATCCTTTAATAAGAATCATTACTAAGCCCCCTGTTTTTTTCCTTCTGCTTGATTTTTCTTATAAATCAAAATTCACCTTTGTAGTGCTCTTGTAAGGCAACATGTGCTATGCATTCTCCAGTTCTAACTGTTGCTCAGACTGAAAGAACTGTGATGATAAACATCTTCAGCATAAAGTCTAAAGTAAAATAATTAATCTTTGGGAATGATTTCCTTTGTGAGGATGAAGATTCGTATTTCAAGTGCCCCATACCTGGGGCAGGGACAAGGTGAGTCAGGTGTTTGTGTTGGTAAGATCCAGACATCGATGCACACCAGTGTAGATGAGTTGCCTTAGGCACTCAGTTAGGTACTGCTCCAGCCAATGCTGAGGGGTGATGTGGGGGCATTTATCAGGGGTGGGGAGACTACTTCTGTAGTCCTCTGTACCCTGTTAGGATCTAACTCTGCGTTCTCTCTCATTGCTGAACAGTCTTCTACAAGTAATCCCACTGCTGTCAGTGGGACTTTTGTGTAATAAAATGCTGTCTGACAAGAATATGGATATGAGAATCTGGCCCTGCTTGTACTAATTCCATTTTAATGAATACTTAAATGGAGTTGTTATTAAAAAAGTTTATTTTCTAATATTCAATAAATCAAAACTATAAAATCAGTTTGCCAGTGGTTGCCAGTCTAGTCAAAGCCAGTTTCTCTTGTACTGAAAAGAATAGTGCATACTGTCTCTATTCAGGAGGGATTGATTGTAATACTTTTATCTGCTTCATAAGATTTATTTCTAATAATGAAGAGTAAAGAAAAGTAGGGGGGCTTTAAACATATATTATTTGTATTACAGCACCATATATCCTTGAGATATTTCACAAAGATAGAATTTGGTTAACCTCAGAAGCTTATTCAATGAATGAGCAACTTCAAAACAGAATAATAATAATAATAAAACATTATTCATGTCTTTGACCATATCAGTTTTCTTTTATAAGATGGAGCACTGGACACTATATGATAATGCTGAGATACATATTAAAGCCTGTTAAGATTGTGTACGCTAATCTAATGAAAGAGTATTAGAGCAGTAATGTAGTTTGCTACTAAGGAAACATCCTGGAATAAGTCCCCACTGTTTTGAAACAATGATGGATTCTCTGTATGGAAAATCATTTGTAGTTGAGGTGATTTCTTCCTTCATATTGAAGAGGATTGATCTGCTTAATTTCTGTGGCGGAATATACACTAAAGAGTAGGAAGTATGCCCATGATGCTATTTTAACTTTGTTTCACACTCACAAAATGTAAGAAAGAAGCAGTGGAGGGAGGGGAGAAAAGGAACTGAATTCATTTATGTCAAACATGAAGCTACTACTACACTGAAAGTCCAACAGAAAATTTCTTGTGAAGTATTATTTCCTTGGGATTTGCTAAATCTTTGAAATCCATATTTCACAGAGGTGTGGGGAGTGTTCAGTTCCCTCAAGCTGTTCTTCTAGACAACAGGCAAGCTCCCTGATTTCATACCTTTACACATGCCACGATTCCAGATTTTGTAGCTTTGATGCAGTCCACCAGACACCCTGATATAGGTCCAAGGGTGCCATCTCCTCCTCGCTCTGCAGCAGCCTACCAGGCTGTTTATATTAATTATGTATTTTTCTGCAACCATAAATATTATTCCTAAAAGGGATACTGAAATAAAGATGACTGTTCAGTAATAGGTCTTCTAATGTCAGCCATTCTGTGTTTAAACTGTTAAATTTTCAACAGAATTAAAGACCTACACAGTATATTCTACCTCCTGCAGACTTTAGTTGTTAAAAGTAAATAAATCACTTAAACAGGGTCATGAGCAACAAAGGCCAACATGGGTTCAAAGTTTACAGGTCTCTGCATTATCAGATAGAAATATGCTACATTTCACTATTTCATAAAATATCCTTTTATGAAAAAGCCATCGATCTTGTATGTCCTACTAAAACTGATTTTTCAAATGAAAGAAATGAATGATGACACCAAATCAAGAAATCGTTTATGAGTTTATATTTTTGCAAGACCACCATGACTTTCACATACGTTTTCAATTTTGGTAAGGATGTGATTATCATGTGGATATGTTTTACTCCCACCATCTGTACTAAGGGATCTGTCAGGACTGTGTACCCTCTCGTCGGCAGATCAGGATCTGTTCAGATTATTTTATTAATCTATAGTGGTTTTTAGCCAGTGATAGTTATCATTTCTGTATGTTTTATAGAAAATTTCTGTTTTTAATATATAGGTACATAAAATCAGATATATAATATGTAAGTTTACATTTAAATCTTTTCAAAGATTTCTACAGAGTGTTTTCTATGTGATTGCTGTCCTGCATTTACTCTATAAAACTTCATCTTCAGTACAGATTTTCTGTTTGCTTTCTGCTTTTTCATTACTGTTGCCACATTTCCTCCAGGAATCACCAAGTTCTTTGACCAACTGAACAATTTTGATACTTAAAACCAGTATTGGGTATTCGTGCTTCAGGTATTGTAGAACTAGAATGCAGTGTTTTGGGGCAAGAGTAGTTTAAGACATGACTATATTACCCACCTAGAAATGGCATCTAACGCAACAACCAGCATGCTGCACTGTAATAAGCAAAAGCGATTTCTGTTCTGGTAAATGGTGCGGTCTCTCTTTGTGCCTTCACAAATCAAATGAGCTTGGCCTTTCTAGGTGGCTGATGAAAAAGAACACAAACAAATCCACACCCTTTATTAAGTATCAATCTCAGAAGAAGAGCAATGTATGTGGAAATTAGTTTGAACTTCTAAGAAGGAGCTCAATAATTGGGTTTTTAAGAGGAGCTTTTTGCTCCTTTTGCTATAGAGTCTGGTTTTAATAAAAATTGCTGTATCGGCTTGTATATGGGATAAAGAGATATTTTTATGATGCTTGCATTACTTGTTAGGAAATTCACTTTTTTTCAGCTTATTTAGGAATTATCTTTTTTTAATTGTCTTTGATTCAGTGATGAAAATACAAGTTAATGTTCTTTTCTTCCTTTTAACTGAGAAGTTAGACTTTTAGTCAAATAATATGTGCTATCTAAATATGTATTTATTCCTATCAACCTTCCTCTTTCTCTTTTGGGGAAAAAAAACATGATAAGAATGGAGTTTAGTTATAATTTTGGTGAAAAACCTTTTGCCACGTTGCACACCGAGTGTGTTTAAGTGTTAATGTGGAGGTAGCATGATCAGAATGCGAGTCTTGCTGCACTCTGGTTGGCATACTTTCTTGCAGCTTTTATTGTAGTTACGGGGTCTAGCATAATAATTTAAACAGCCTACTCTTGTATGAGCATGCTATGAAATACATCTTACGACACCACCAAAGACTCTGGAAAACCTTACATACAGAGAAAACATAAACATCTTTCAATGGGCACTTTACATTACAAACCAAACATCTTCCCAAAACAAAATCTATCATGTCCAAGTGGACTGAAAAATAAACAAAGCTTTCTATTCATCTGGTGATGACCTTAGAGAAAACATTGCTGTTAGGGCAGGTTCTGCAATTATTAGGAAGTTCTGGATTATTATTTTTTTTTTAATATATCTCAAAAGGATGGTACTCATCTCCAATTTGTGGGCTTTTGTTCCATGTGCTATTCAAAGCAACCTTAAAAAAAAGTCACAGAATTCTGTAACAACTTACCCAGATGTCACAATAACACCACCAAATCCACAAACAGTGTCACAAGAGTTCAGTATGCTTCTCTGAGTACCATACTCTTTGCAGTTCTTGCAACGAAGGATCCATTGCTGATTAATACATCAAAAACATTCGAAATAGCTGAAAGAATCTCAGGCCGTGTGCATAAAGTGGAAAGAGCTCATAACGCTGCTTGAGAAGTTTTTCATCGCCTAATGAATTCTCTACCTGAAGCAAAGCAGATCAAGAACTCAGCAGCTTTAGGTGTCAAAAAAGACAGTTTCCATTCTAAGTGGAATGGAAGCATTATTTTTAAAGTATCTTCGAAGCCTTTCCTTCCCTTTGACCCTTATAAAATCTACGGAAACCTTGTTAATGTTCAAGATCTGGCAATATTTTTGAAATGGGAAAGATAGTTAAATTCCATTCTGGTGACCATCTACAGTGTAAATAGTGAGTGTAATCTTAAATTTGAAAGAGGAAGTCTCTAAAGAAAACTTTATTAATGTGTTCTGTAATTGCATGCAGTTTTGCAAGTCCATTTTTGCAGACACATAAGAATATGTCATATTGTGTCATGTAGTTTGGCATGCTGCAGCTGATCCTGCCTGTTGGGGGATGATTTGGAGGGTGATGGATGGAACTCCAGAACAGGCTGTCAGAACAAGTTGTCCGTGGAGAACAGGGGAAAAGGAGTGGAAAGGTTCTTTCTTGTCCCTTCTCAGCCACTGTTTGACATGCCATGAAATGTAAACATAATTTTCCTTCTTTAATAGGACATTGAATATTTTTGGATCTGTTATTGATTGTCACATCAGCATGTCAAGAAATCTTTAGCTGATCCATGGAATCACATCATCTTTAGAGTTTTTTTCAATTATAAATTTATTAAGAATGAAACATATTCTGTGAAAAAGTATTGACAAATATCGTTTCCAAAATGAATGTGGAAACATTTCTTTACATCATTTTAAGATCCTCTTCTAACCATAGTAAAGGCAGGGGTTCCACAGTGAATTATGTGCTTGTTACGCTTACTTTCATTAGAAGTCAGTATAATACAGACGAAACGCAGAGTGCCTGGTTTCTCTGTATCTTCATTATTTAATGTGCATTTGCGGAATACCCTCTTACACAGCAATTCTCTAAGCTGCATGGTCTCTATCATGACTGTCCTCTCCTCATCAAGAAATCTTTTCATACTTCTAATCATTTGTCTGTGGCTCTGACCCTCTCTGTGAGAAAGACCCCATAAGTTGTCTCAAAGAAAAGGTTTTGAAGGATATATCCCTCTCTGAGGTACCAGAAGTGCAGCATGCTACTATTGTGTAAGTCTCAGAGGAGAGCAGAGTTATCTCTATAACAGTGCAGCTTTCCATTTCTGAAGAATCCCTCTCACTAAGAATACACTGCCATTATTATTCTCCCTTGCTGTTTAATTCTAAGAATACAGTGATACATGATATGTATTTGTCTTGCTCTGTCCTTAAGGACAATACTAATATGCTGCTGGATTAGAAATAGCTTTCTTTAAAAGTACTCGAGTGATGGAAAACTGTTCTTTTTCAGAGTAGCTGCAACTTGAGAAACATCTTTTCTTAGGAAAGAGAACCGTTCAGAAACTTCTTAACCATTTAAATGTACTGCTAGTTTTTGCATTTTGACTTCTGTTTTAAAGTTATGGTATATAATCATATGAGCTACATATTTCAAATATGTATAATTATGACTTTTTCTTTCTTTCCTGTAGAGCCCGTTTTTGTGATAAATCTCAATTCTTTAAGAGCAGTATCTTGCTTCCATAACTTAAAATTGTGTAGATACTACCCTTCATGGTCTCTTGCCATTTTAAAGTGTACAATATCATGTTGTCCTTCTGTCTGAGAAATATCTTCACAAAACTGTATGAACTTAATACTGTCAAAAAGTTTGTGCTTCACATTCACAGCTGACTGCAAACTTCTGTTTAGTGCCGTGTCATGTTAAACCACAGCAAGATATAAAATTATTGAAAAAGCAACAGTTTATGCTTATTCCTTCAACCAAATATTTGAATTTGATACCTCTAATAAAACAGTATTTTATAAACTGTTAATTCTTTAATTAACTTCTCCATACTCCCTTCTCAGAACTTCCCCTTGCATATTTGTGAGAGTGGAAACTGATCAGAACTTAGAACCTTGTAATGTTTCACATCTCTGCTGGATTTTAAAACTTTCATTTTTGAATCACATGCAAAGAATTCCAAATAGCAAAGTTACCAGCAACCTCAAAATAAACAAATAGGCTCTGCTTCTCTAAACACTTCTAAAAAGAACATCCAAAAATTAACATAATTAGGGACCTTGAGGCCTTCTAGTCAAGCTTTAATAAGGCTACACAATGAACCTCAAGGAGTAGAATTGTGAACTTGGACCCCAGAGAAAGACATGCCTCATGTTCCAATACTGAGGATGAGATTGATCTCCTCTGTTTAGTGTAGATGTCTCCAGTGAACTAGTCATAGAACACAGTTGATGAAGAGAAATGGGTACTGCTAGAGTCACTCATTTGACTTATGTTAATTGCCTACCTTATCTTTTGCTAAGTACAGGGGCAGGTTGACTAACATTGAGTGAAGGGTGATGCATTCAACAAAAAATGTGCAGGTAGTTATTAGTGCTGAATAATACAATACGGACAGTACCACATCCTCTCCTAAAATCCTGTCTCACATTATTCATGAATTTTTATGTTCCTCTGATTTCAGCAGATTTGTTTTCTGATTATTGAATACCATGTTGAAAATTAACATATTACGAAAGCGTTTCTCAGCTGAAAATATACAATGGGACAGTAAGTAGTGCAGACAATATGGAAGAAGAAATCATCGTCAATTTTGCCATGTTTTGCGTTGTCAGGTTTTTATATAAGTGTGTTGCTTAATATGAGATTCAGATCTCACATTCGAATGTTAAAAGTCCATATTTAAAAACCACAAAATGGCCTTTATATTAAAGGTTTGGTATCTTCAGTGTGCATAAATAGTATAGATTTATATTAGTATAGAGCATAAATGAACGTTTATAAATAGTAACTCTACAAGTCCAAATGTGAGCTGTGCCCACGTCGTTTTTGTAGGGGTGTTTGTTGTTTGTTTGTTTGTTTTTATATGAATGTGAGCCTCTTTGATCAGTTGTCCCATGTACAATAAATGCAAAGTGGCAAAGTGAACAAAAGTATTTCTCACTCTACTGAGAAGTAAGCAACAGTAGAATACTTACGTGTAGCTTTGGCCATTCATGTTTAAGGAAAGCTTTGCTTACTGGTTGCTGCTACAGAGCTTGACATTGCAAGAACAGCAGACATTGAGGAGTGCTACTGGACAGTTGCAGAAGTTCAGTTCCAAGTACAGTTTCTCTTTTGTATCTCATATATATGATATTAACCTAGTGTTCTGGTAAGTGAGCATTTCTCGCTGGGAAACCACTGGCCAGAGGTAATTTACATTGGAGAGTAGCTTTTGAATGTAAATACCATAGGAAAGGATGTTCTTACAAAGTAAGAATTCTGCTCTCAAAGATGCATTTAATGGAAATAGTTGTGGTTTTTTGTTTGTTTGTTTGTTTGTTTTTAAGCTCCTGTTAGCATTGGAATTTGTGTCAGTTGCCTAGCTTGTATTGATGGAGTTTTGCATTCAGTTCTTCCACTTTTTCCAAATCACCAAGAGAACTGTCTGCTTAAGGAATAATTATATGGCTGTGCATGTTCAGTCATCTGATGGCTTTGAACAAAAGTGGTCACTTATGTTGCAGTGTGTGTTTTGTTTGTAAGTGTCATGTGAAGGCTGACAGAGATCACATTTCTGTGTTTTGCTGCTCGGTCCTGACTGTAGCCTCTAGAGGCAAGGATCTCTGCAGAACCTCACTGGAGCAGATCACCAAACAGTGCAGGATTTCAAGAGCTGACACACTTTTATTGCAATGATATTCTTGTCATGAAGGTGATGGCCTTTGTATTGTGGTTTCATGTATCAATGTGGTTTTGTCTAAAAGCCAAGCCCTGTTGGTAGGCTACATGCCTTCCTTTTTTAGAAAAGGAGGCTTTTCTTTTGTTCTTAGGGATGAGTTGTTTCTAAGTTAAAGGTTTCTGAGTGTATGGATTTGTACATGCTATAGTGAAAAAAAAATATGTCCATCTATGCAGAACAGCTGGAATCCAACACTGGAAACTGGAGAGAGGTTCTGCAGTTACTGGGGACTCCGGATCAGAAAAACTCCTGTAGGAACCATAAGTATGCAAAGCATGGCTCAATCGCATAGAAGCTGGGCTTGTCCAAGCAAATGACAACTTATAACCAGCTACAATCATTGGCCAAAAGCAGATTAGTCCTGCTGTTGGTAAAGGTTGATGACTGGCAGCATCTTGCCTTTACCAGGCAGCACCTGTGGCCCCCTTGATATTCCTACCAGAATAACCCCTGAATTAAATTTGTCATTTCAGCACTGACTTCTGATTTTGAAGGCTTTCTCTTTGCTATCTTTAGCATGGATTTCCAGATGCAATAGCCACTTTTGCCTCCACATTATCCTGGACAGGTGGTGCTACTTTTAGTGTTATATCTGTGCTACATTCATTGAACAGTGCAGGGGCAGAGCCCGTAAGGGCTGTGTTCTGGATGGGCTGCTCTCCAGACTCTTCAGCGGGAACTTGGGAAGGACACAATTGGTTCACTGACATAGAACATTACTGTAACAATGAAACCTCTAGGAAAACATTTTTAAGCAAAGTATGACAAAATTTGGAGGGACAGAATTTGGACCCAAGGATTTAGAAGTACTTTAGGATTGATTTCACTTTAAAAAAATGATTTTTTTTTGGTGAAGAATTTTTTTTCTGCACTACATAGCAAGGTGAAAACTATAAAAACTTGCTTCCCTGTTGTTTTTTGTTGTTGTTGTTGTTTTGTTTGTGTGTGTGTGTGTTAAATATATGTACGCATGGTAAAGGTTTTTAGTGGTGCTAAGTATTTTAGGTTGTGCTCTTCAGAAAATAAGACGAGGACTTTTGAAAACTGTTGTTTTTCTTGACTTCATATTCATTAATCTTATTTAGTTTCTGGAAGGGGATATTTTGTGAGCTCCACCTATGGTTAATGTTTTCTTTCCAAAGTTCATGATTCTTCTGTTCAAATCACTAATTTTCACTGTTACACTCCAGTGGTTTAGTGCTTCTGAGGCCTTGAGGAATGAGTTTTAATTAGCAATGCTGAATAAATTCTGAGACATAATTCATCTTTCTGGTCACTGGGATCTAAGTAACAAAAATGTCATTTTAAGATGTACGTAAAAGCCTTGTCCATGATGGTTTATTTTGTTGAATTGGGAAAAGATTCAGATGTAAATTAAAAAAAAAAAAAATTTACCTGTCTGTCTGCTTTCAATTTAGCTAAGAGATATAGGATGCAGTCCATATGTCCTTGAAAGTCACTGGTATTTTGTTTCAAATATTAAGCTATGAGCAGTACTGGCACACACATTCCAAATTAAAAGCGCATTAGAACATTTTTAGATTAAGTAATTGATTTGGCAAATTTCAAAGCTATCCCAGGTTAAATCACATTAAAGTTGGCTCTGAAGCCTTTTAGATTTGAATGGAACATATAGAAATCCACTAAAGAGAAAATGTCATTTTCCAGTAATCCGAATCATTGCAGCACAGCAGTCCACATTTTGTCATGTCCTTTCTCTCACCTAGAGCAAGTGTATTTCAAAGACCTATGAGGGAAAAACAGGGAATACAGAAAGTGAAAGAAGCAGCGAGCTCAGGAAATTGGGATTTAAATTAAACATGCCCCAGTAGGCACTGCTAGCAGTACAGAGAGCAATATCATTTTGCCACAGTGTACCACATTCAGTGCAGAAGGTTCAGAGCATTTCACAAGCATCATTAATGGACGGCAGTTCTGTCTCATGACAGCTGAGGGAAGAATTAAGTGTAGTTTTCACAAATTTACAAAAAAGGATAAAAATAGATAGCAACTTGCCCAAGGAGAGCTGTAAGCCAAACAAAGCCAAACTGCCTGACTGAGAATCCCAAATTAATTCTGAGACCAGTTCCTCTACTCCAGCACGTGGAGCTTTATGAATAAAAAATATGGATTGTTTAGCACCTTTCTCATCTGGGCACAAAGAAATTAAGGACAAATTGTGGCTGGTAGCCGGTTCCCTGGATTTTGTCAGATTCAGACAGATCCCAAATGTTATTTTAATGTAACCTTAAAGAAACCCTTGCTATTAATTTTGTATTATTGCAGTTACGCTGACCCTAATGAATTTTTTTAAATGAATTTGACAGAATGTCACAAATATTTTCAATGCAGCTTCACATCATTAAATATAACCTTTCCTAGAAAAGACTTCTATGAAGTGAATGTAGGAGAAGTGCAAATGCTGGATTCTGGAAAGTCAAGGGCATTGTGTATTCCTTAGTACAAAAGATAGATGTTAGGGAATTATGTTTGTGGAACAGCATTGCAAGGTTTCTCCTGCCATGTCTCATCAGGACATCATATCCAGAAGGACAAGCTCATTTAGAAGGGAATCTGTTATGAATTTAGCCTTAAGATATTAGACGTAGTTCATTATGCCTCCAGAAAAAAGCACTGACCTTAGGAACTCTTTTTCCAGATTCATTTTTATTACTTTGCTCTAAGGGATAGCCAAGAGAGCTAAACAAAGCCTCCAGAGTGATCTTGTTTTTGTTAAGTTTGCACAGTTCTTTGCACCTGGCAGCCCTGGTTCTACTTGGAAGGATGGCAAAGAATAAATCATAGTTCTTACATTGCGTGTGAAATTTTGAAGCAATGTAAATACATAATAATAATCCAGGCCATCAGAAATATAAAAATAATGATTTGAGGACTGGATTCTACTGGGTTCCAATACTTTTATAAACTTAGAGCACTGGTGAGGTCCTCAACTGGAGTATAAATAAAGCATACCCTTTCAAAGGTTTATAGGACTGTACTTGGTCCTCTCTTACTACATTAATTTATGATTGTTGCAAATTCACAAGCTGTGAAATGTGTTGGTCGCAGAGCTGATGGCAATAACTTTAGAATATGAATGAGAGCATCTGGGTTGCTATTTACCTTTGTTTCACAAAGTCAGCTTTTTATCTTTGCATCATTTAACCTCGGAAATATGGCTGGGTTAGATGGGCGTATGGAACCTTCTATGGAACAGAACATTTACTTTCTGTAACTTTGCCAGTTTCTTCCATGAAAAAATATACTGTTTGCTTTCCCACTACTATGCTTTTCATCTACAAGACACAGATCAAATTAATATAAGTAAAAATAAGCAACAGCTTCCCTGTGTAAAAAAGTAAGGGGCTGGTACTCAGAAATTCTCTATTTTATGTTGGCTCTACAGTGACTTGGGCAAAATGCAGGCCCAGGCAGCAATCTTGCTTTAACCCTATTTGTAGACTTTCATTAGTGCACACAAATTTTGCTTGCTTTTAGTTACAGATGAATTCTCTATGCCTAACTTTCAGTTTCTGTATCTGTAAAATGGTTAAGATATGATCAAGCTTTCTCAAGTATTTGTCACCTTCCTTGGGCATAAACTACTGTATTGAGTTCGCTATTGTTCACACAAAACGGGAATCTATTGTAGACAATGTGTGCTAACACTGAAAATACTTTACCCCTTTCTTGTGCTTGAGGTCCAGAATATTGAGACTGGTGCAGGAACAGTAGTTTGGTGTAATTTAATGGTCTGTGTTATGTGGGAGTTCAAGTTGGTGATGAGAAATGGCTACTTCAAGGACTTCAAATCTATGCTTCAGTAAGTTTTTTACCTGAAAAACAGAGACCTTAACTTATATGGTGATTGGTGGCCCTGAATTAAGCCACAGCCACTTTGTATATCCAAATCAAAATCACTCTTTTATTGTAGTTTGATTGGATATAACATCTCAGACAGCATTTGGTTGAGAAGCCTCTTGAAACTTCTCTGAATTGATGGGCTGGTACACGAAAACTATTCTCACCATATCTCAGTCTCTGTTTTCCCTTGACTATTGTGTCAGCTCTGCTGAGTTTGTAATATTATTTGCAATGTATCCACTTGCTTGGCTTTTAATGTATTCATAGGAGACAATTTCAACTGCTTGTGTGCTGCTTTTACTGCCCAATGCCTCCTGGTCTCGTGGTACAACACATGTATATTACCATTGCGTTAAGGAATGGCCAGCTCGAGGGCCAAACAAGATACAAAGATGGTTTTCTTGAAAGAGACAAGGAGTTTTGCACGCAGTGAGAGTCAAAGCTGTTCCCACACTTCCAGAAGGGTTCTGTCTCTTGTGCCAGTGCTTGGCAGCGTGAAAGAGCTTCCTTCCTCTCATCTGACCAGCAAGAGTTTATGGCTAGAGATCTATTTATGAGCCAGGGGCTGAAAGCTGTACATCAGAAAAGGAGGCAAATAGGGAGCTCAGTCACCCTTGGTCCCTTAAACTAGGTTTGGGTTCAGGCTGTTTGTTAAGCTGAAGAGAAGTCTCAGACTGGATCGTTCAAAGGCCATAGTGAGTACAAATGCTGTAAACGAATGGGTGGTTCCTGATGGGGTAGTTAAGAAAGGAGAACCAAATTTGTCCTGTAGTGTTTGAAAGGCTAAAGATAAGACTAAACATTGTTCATTGCCAGGTCTGTTCAGGTATTGTCCGTGTGGGTGGCTTTTTGTGGGTGACCAGTCCAAATCACAGCTTTGCAGATAAAAATTTCCAGAAATGCAGAGGAAGGAGGGGCCCTGTGTGGACTGGAACTTCTCATTCAGTTGTGTCATGCACTTGTTTGTTAATTGTTCTGTGTCAACTTCATACCAAACAAAAAAGGAATTGATTCATCATTACTTACTTATGTGTCCCTAATGCTTTTGAGAGCTTATTTACAGAGGTGTCAGACTGACATAATAATTTATCATACATAGCATTTGATTAAAATGCCAAGGAATTTAGCTAGAAAAGCTACTCTTCCTCTCATGCATGCCTTCTCTCTGTCTGGTCAGGGTTGTTTACATCACACCGTTCTTTTGAGTCTTCAGGTCAGGCCATGGTCCGGGGGCTACCTTTTTGGAATTGAGCTGTCAAAAGCTCTTTGATAAACAATGTGAGAGGAACTCTACAGATGTTTTCAAGTGTTCTGAATAGTAGAAGGTTTTGAAAAAAAGTTTAACATTAAAGATCATAGATAGTGTTGAGTCTGAGTTTGTTCTCCTCCAGGCAGTGTAGATAGCACGTGACAGACAGGTTCTCACTGTCATTGTTTTATCATGCTTCTTGTGATGTTGGAGATAGCTGAAATACCTCTGTTACATGCTATTGGTAAGGATGTCTGTAGTGTATTTATATATTTATCTAGGTTTTATCTTCTTTTAAAATACTGATAACTATCAGTATTCTTTATGATTTTCTTTGCAGATTATAAAAGATTATAGTTTCACCTTATTTCTGGGTTGAGACAAAATTTTTCTCTTTCATTTACTGTCATGGAACATGATGCTCAGATGTCACATAATAAATATTGTTATTTATATATATTTTATTCCACTACTGAATTCCTCTTTTTTTTAGAAGCTAAGAATCTCACTGCCAATGTTGGCAGACTTAATAGTTATATTCATGGTCAGAGCATATCTTCTCCAACCAGGATACATTTTTTATTTTTTTTTTTAGAACCCTAAAAAGGCATATTTTACTCAGCTGGTGGGTGGATGATTCTAACTTAGTGTTTCATTAGTCTGTTATGTTTTTATTTCCTCTGCTGCATGCTAGAATTGGAGTTTCAGGGAAGTTCATCAAACGTTCTGTGTCTTTTACTGGACATTTAAGTTCCTAATAAACTTAGGTAATGTATTTCTAATTTGTATCCATGCTCATTTATTCTATCACTGAAATGGAGAATTCACGAGAGAGGCTCAGGTTCATATCAGTGTTTTCTTCTAAGGTTTCCTCAGCCAAGGAGGCCCTGACCACCACGTGTTGCTTCCAAAACCTAGTGAACTCAGGTAATTCCTAAACATTCCAGTCTAGAGTCTGGAATCCTGCTAGGCCTCCACTGGTCCTCCAGGATATCACATCAGGCCCTACCTTTTTCCCTAGGGGCAGTATCTATAAAAAACAAATGTAACCTAAGCAAAGATTAGTTACGATACCAAAGCAAAGGTGATTGTACGCAAATATAAGGGAAGCCATTCCCCCAAGCCTATTTAAACAAAAATACTAATGTTGCTAATCATGTAGCCAAGTTTCCATTTGAAGAAGATGCACTGTTTATGAATTAAATTAATTATGACATTTACTTAGTGATTTTAAGTTTGTGATCAGAACTTCAAGGGTTTAAAATTCTTCCCAGTAAAGTCTGAAATGCAGCTGTGGGATTCTCACAGTGAGGGCTGGACAAACAGAAAGGTCCTAGTGAAAACAGTAATCATGGTGTCATGCAGTATATCTTGCTATTTTGCATAGTAGCTTTTGTAAATATCTGAGAATGTTGTCTGCAGTTTATAAATAACTTTTGTACAATAACAGCTGCAGCAGAGCAGCTCAGATTATGCAACTGCTTTAAAAGAGTCTAGACTAGCTAGCCCGGTTGTAATCAGGTTGAAAATGTGTTACCTGGGAGCTGAGAAATGAGCCTGAAAGAGGCAGGAAATTGCTTCATAGGAGTAACTGAGATCCAAGCAGTCAGGAGAGCTGCAGCAGGCAGGAGTTCTGCCTGAGAGAGGACTGTGGTATTGAAGGTTGCATTGGCAGTGATGCTAGCTAAACTCAGCGGCAGCAGGGTCTGCAGTTCATCAGTCTGACATCCAGTAGGTGTCATTGCAGCCAACTGGGATGATCAGTCTCAGAAGGCAAGGATGGTTGTGTCAGGGTGCAGGGTGGAGAGAGGGAAACCCAAGTCAAAGTACATGATTTCAAAGCTGGTAAATCTGTGAGCACTTTAGAAAAAGGATGCCTCTACTTATATTTAGATTTCTCCAAGTATGAAAGCTGTGATTTCTCATCAGCAGCCCCATGCTTTTGGAGACATCTGTGTTTAGTTTACTGCAGATTAAAAAAAAAAAAAAAAAAAAAGGTGTAAAAAAGAGAAAAAATTCAATCCTTTCCTATCAATTTGGTTAAATTAAAAATGAGCATGCTTTCTGTGTAAAGGAAAGGTAAAATTTACATAAATTAGAATTTAGATGATGATTATCAGAAAAAGATTATTTTTAATCTGTAGTAGTTGATCTACAAACCACAAATGTTGTCTTGGTAAAAATAGTTTGTAGTGGGTCATAAAGCTAGAATGGGTAGTGCAAGACAGAGTCATGCTTTTTTTTAAAGGAGCATTTTTCTAATGATTTGACTTAATATAGGACTACTCACGGACATAAGAATTATTCACATAAATTAGAAAATTGCAACTTTAACCCCATACCTTCATATACAGAGCTGGTGACAATGACATAAAACAATACTTAAGTGTTTGTGCAGGTTGAGGTTAGACATTGCATAAAATTATTTCTTGTATGCAATATTTTTCCTCTTGAGACCGCTCTTGAGTTCACAAGATGATGGCGATCATGTGTCTGAATTAATCACAGTAGCAGTTACTACACTGCATGTAAATGGACCTTGGCCTCTTCCTTTAGAACGTTCCTCAAACATCTTGAGAAGCGGTCTTTTGATTGAAAACCAGGAAGCCATTCATACAGATGACTCCAGCATCATTACAAATCTAAATTATTCCTAGATAATTGTTATCCATTCAGGACTTACACAGGGTTTGCTTCAAAGGGTCAACTTCTTTATATATTATTCAAAGATTGTATGACTGAGGCTCAAATTAGATGTTTGGGAATACCATGTATTGTACCCCCTCAGTGTATTTGGGCTAAGAATAAAGAGTGTAGGTTCCCTTACAGCACATTTTGGAAGTGTTTTCCTCAACACTTGCACAGCTCCTGACTATAAATTGTTTAGACGGCCTTCCAGAATTTGTTTACAAATAACAGAGAGTACAGCAGAAGAAGCCATACATGACCACTGCAGATGAGTTACTCACATTAATATTTACTAAACAATACTAGCTAAAACAGAGAGATTGTGGGCTTAATTTAGAAAGATATTTGGCCTGTAGCACACCATGTCCAGTATCTCCAGCAGAGGCAAAGAAACATGGCATGGCAGATAACAGCTCCTTTTAGTTTCCCTAGAAAATACTAGGACTACACAAGTAATTAGTACTATTTCTATGGAAACAAAAGATGTGCCCTGGAAAAGAAAAATTCCTGTGAAATGAAAATAACAAAAATAATTGAAAATATACTTGAGGAATGTTGGGTCGGTTCCACAGAGACATATGTAAACACAACCCTTTAAAAACAAGTGGAGCTGTTAATCAGCGGAGAGATTTTCAAAATGGCAAAAATGCAGTTAGTCCTCGCTGTGATGATATAAAATCCTTTCTGTGTTCTTAAGTGAGCTGAGAAAATGATCAAACAGATTGATTTGAAAATACATTTTTTAGTTAAGTATCTGGTTATAGTTTCTTAGAATTGTCTCTTCCTCCAGCTGCTTTCTGTCTATTATTAGATAATAGATGGCAGATAATTTTGGCAGATAATTTCTGCCAAAACACCTTTTACTTTCAAAGACACTAACAAAGTGGGAACACATATAGTTTCTGTATGAGGTATTGTTGTGATCTTCCCCGCATCCCCGCAGACCCCCATATAGTAGCGAGAGTAGTGACAGTAGTGAGAGAATACATGGTAGGTGATTCTCCTAAGGATAAGTGGACAGTGTTGTTGGTGAGCTGTATGTGGCTTATTTCTGAATAATTACGGGGCTTGATTTATCACTGTGCTAGGTTTTGTGTTGGCTGCGCACCTGTGACAAGTCAGGGTCTCATGCCTCATCCCTTCATTTTGAAAACCTAAAAATGATTAGCATCCCTGCTGTATACGTGTGAACTGGTTAACACAGACAACAAGATTTGGATTCGCCTTGTTATCCTTCTGTTTGCGTACAAACAGTTATGATAACCTTGAAGGGTAAAACCATTTAACAGTCAAAATAAGAAAAAAGGTATAAAACAAGTGTAATATCAGTAAGTATTAACTTCCATATAAAAGAGTTATACACATACACAAATTACTTAAGTCTTACAAACCACTTTGACTTGGATCCAAGTGAAAATACTGTAAAGCCTTTACCAGTATATTCCTGACTGAATCTTTCTGTTTAATTTGTTTTCAGCTCCCTTTTGCAAACTTTGAATAGCATATCTGAGATATGAGTTTCGTAATGTTTTATCATGATAGCTAAACTAAGTTCCGATCACTTCCTGTGATGTGAAGAGAAAATGGTACACATTTCTTTATATAATTTCAGTTTAATAGGGTGATTAAATGTTCAAAACAACTTCTTAACTGAAAGAACACTTTGGCTTATTATTGGTTAGACTGGAAATCTTCATGTGGTGCTTGCCCAGGTCAGCTTTCCCTCTGTGTTGATCAATAGTCCATCTCTTAAAACTGAAATACTCATCTGATAACTGTAATCCTGCCTTTTAACTTTGATAACGCCTTTAAGCTCAGGAGATAAAGATGCTGGAGAATCTCTTATATACTGCAAAGATTATTTGCAAGATTAAGTTGACCCTGTACACCTTGGCTTAAAAAGCTTTATATTCTCCTATAGAAAATCCTTGAGTAAAGGAGTTGCTCTAATACATGTTTGTTGAGTAGTGGATGTTAGGAGATGGAATTATAGCCAATGAGAAACAGTTTGCATAAACATAGTGATTTTTTAAGAACTTTTTTTTATTTAAAAAAAAAATATTTTAAACCTTTAGCCAATGAGGGTACATACCTTGCAATACATATACACTTGTCCCTCCGGTGTTAGCTTCCAATGTAATAAACATGTTTGTCATTCTTGAATCTATTTAGGTCATTTGAAATAAAGATCTAGAAGCAAAACTTAACTTTTTACGCATGTCCCACTGTTTATGACATTCTTTTCAGTACGTATTTATACGGACCAAATCCATTGCTGGTAAAAATGAGACCTAGCATATTTCTTCAGCCTCTGCTGAGAAACAGCCACTTAGAAAGTAAGAAGTTGCAGTTAGTCGTGCAGAGTATGGCAATGAAGCACAATACATTCAACAAATACGTTGTTTTTTTGTTGTTGTTTGTTTGTTTATTTTACATAATCTAATGGGCATAATATCATTACTTAGAATCTGGGGCTACTCCTTTTTCCTATAAAGATGCATGTATAATTTGGGAATCATAGTAGCTCAGCTTAATGTAGCAACTCAAAAATGGCACAGCTAGCAGCACACCATGTCTGATGAACTGGGGTCTCAATCCAGAGTCAGTGGCAAGGGTGTTATTTATTATGTCATTAGTAGAATTCCTTAAGCACCTTGGGGACCTATCACATACCATCAGAATAAAAGTAGAAGGACGCAGGAAAAGGAGAAAAGAATCATGCTTTGTATCCATTTGTATGCATATTAATAGGTATACTGTAATTATTTTACTTAGCACTTTTGTTAATGCTACCATATTTTTCAGTACGTTTGGTATTTTAAATTTATTGCGTATTGGGCAGTATTTATGATTAGTCTGTGATAGCCAGTAATGTCAAAAAGAAGGCAATTTTTTTTTTCTTTCAAAAGAAGTACATTTTGCAATTCAACCAGCTGTGGTGTGAATGCCACATAAAATGAAAACCTTCTTCCCTTTGATGAGATAATCAGTGTTGGAATTTGTCTTGACACTTTCTTAAAATGTGGAGTAATAACAATGTGAAAGATGAGAGAGAAAGGTGAGAAGCAGCACTGGAAAAGAATAGATAAAGTGATTTTGAATATTGGAATTTACACTGAAACTAGAAACTGGAGGGAGAAAAGAAAGCTAGGACCTTCAAGAATCTTGATGCTCTCCAGGAAGCAACTGAAAATTTCTGTCTTTATTCTTTGTTTCATCTTCAATTCCTGTCTGCATTATAATGTATAATATATATAAAATATACCTAAAATGTTAAAAACAACATTTCTTTTAAACATAGCCAAGTTAGAAAACCCTTCAGACCTATGTGCATCCATTTTTTCTTTTCACTCCCTGCATGTTACTGATGTGAAATAGCATTTCATGGCAAACAAATTCTGATATTATCCAGGAAGAAAATCTGACAGAGGTCACTGAGAGACATGAAAGCTCTGCTGATATGTCTGTCTGCTCAGTACCTCAAAAAAGCTGTATCTGAGCAGGTACAAAGAAATCAGCACAAAGACCATCTTTTTGTAATCCCCACATTTCTGGGAAGGCTGAGATTGTTAATGAAAGAACACAGAAAGCTCTCTTGGGGTGCTGTAATTGCTTTAAAAGTATGTTAGCCTGAATTTAGGAAAACTAAAATATTACTGGGTTGTGAGGTGAAGTGTTCTGTATATAAAAATAGCCACTCAGTAGACATTCCTCACATGAATTTGGTGATTTTTATACTGTTGTATTCACCTGCCCATTAATCTTACTATCATTTTATAGTTGACCCAAAGCAAGGCCATTCGTTCAGTCTTCCAAAATAAAGAGATGTGTTTGTTTGCTTTTAAAAATCCATTTATAAATGTCTGTAGAGCATAAAAGAGGCATCGGCCCAGAGTGTTCTGTGAATCTCACAGAATGCTGTGTCTTTGCCTCTCTAGCGCTGATCTGTAGACCAAACACTTTTGTGCTAAACACTATGGTTTTTAGCAAATACTAGTCCAAAAAAACAAAGGGGGGAAAACAGAGGAAAAAATCCTGTATATTTATTTTCAGGGGAAAAAATTGTCTGACCTTGGGTGTGCTAATTACTGGTTCCAGAAGAAAAACATTTCATTCTTTGATTCTAGTCCTCCACCTTGGATATTATTGTTACTTGCACACATTAGTCTATTATAGTTCATTTATATGTACATATGGTATAGCTTTTTCCTTAGAATATTAACATAATATTGTTCCTTTTTGTATAGAAAGAGCAGTTTTTCAACATTTCACATAACCCATAATGTTTTGGTGACAAAGTAAATTCTATCTTGGGTTGTATTTTTAAATCCAAATTGTCTAAAACGATGCACAATATGCAGGTAACATCAATAATCATTGTTTTGTAAGCATCAACTTTCCACATTCTCATGAAAAAGCTTGCATGATTTTTGTCATGATGGCTCTTCCATGGCAGGGATCTATTATGATTTGGAGGGTAAAATTTAACAGGCACGTCATAATTTAGGTAACAGTTTTAAGGAGATTTGAGGTTGTGAATTATAAGTGCTTAAATTCCTGAGTTCTTGATATCACTGCTGATACCGGGTAAAATTAGTTAAGCCCAGAGCAAGGCCTTTGAATGCAGGGAATGAGTACGAGATCAGAATTTAGCCTTTTGGCAGGGAAAGGGAACAACATTTAAAACAAACCTAGACTGGCATGCCAGCATGAACAGTGCAATAAGCACAGCCTCTTTAGCAGCATCTGCATGAGCTGTAAATCTGGTGGTGGAAGACTCAGTAAAGGCTATGAATTTGAACACTTCTCTGAATTAAGTAGAGCAGGAGGGGAGGAATCCACCTGGACATGAACCTGTCTGTTTCTCCATGCTGCCCTACATACTTAGAGCTCACTTAGAGCACTCTGTGGCAAGCTCTCCCCATGTCTGAGTTTTCATTTGTTTGGGAAATAAAGGTAAAATTCTGTTAACTCTCATTCTCCAATAGATAATAGTTGGGTTTTTTTGTTGTTGTTTTCCCCTTTCCTTGCTTGAGGGGGATTTTTTATTTTATTTATTTATTTATTTATTTATATATTTATTTTAAGGAAGGTCTTTGTTCCTATCCTAAAATTCTGGATGGTTTTCAGGGATGAAGATGAACAAATAATTGTTCCTACTGCACTGAAAGGTTTCCCCCCTGAGTATCCCAGAGACAGGAAACAAAATACAGCAATTCTTTCCGAAAAAAACAAGTGCTGACTCTCAGCAGAACGCGAACTAGGCTTCATCAATCAGGAGACTACAAGCAACAGCATGAGGCTTACACAAACAGTCACATACACTTGCACACATGCTCTGTGCTCACCTCCCCCTCATTTCCCCACCCAAATAATCCAAAAATTTGCTTTTGTATCCTTAAGCTATCATATTGCTTTTTTTAGAGAACATCTCTGTACTTCTGTAAAAGAGACTCAATTTTGTGAATTGTGAGTGTTTAAATTCATGCAAATTCAAACAAGAAAAGGTCTTTTTTTACACTTATGTAGCTTCACTGGTATTGCTCAACAAAGAGAAATGAGGGCTTTGCCTCCTTAGAGATATATAGTATTTACTGTCAGATGAAGGTGCGGCTATCAGGGAAAAAAAAAAAAAAAGAAAAAAAAAAAGAAAGGAAAAGAAAAGGAGGGGGATTATCGCAACATCTTGTTCCTTTTACAATCTACAATTAAGAGTCATGTTGTTGGGAATTATTTTAAACTGAGATTTTTCAAAGCTGCTCAACATGAGCCTTGTATCTACCCCACAGCAGCTTTTTCTTCCCCTGGGAAATACAGCTGAATCTCGGTATTGTGCTATGGTGGTGTAAAGTGATTAGCAAATCCCTGCAGCTGGTAGAGAAGGGAGCAGACACTCCCTAAATCTCCCTTCTGTTGGTTTATTAATGGACATGCTTAATAATGACCTCATCCCATAGCGCATATTGGAAGTGAAGGTAGTAAGAGGAAGTTGAGGTGTTCCTAGTGGCCTATTGAAAGTCTGGGGAGACAGTAGTGATTTAAGCCCTTCGGATACTTAAAACTGCACCAAGCACTGCTCTGGGTGACAGAGCAGCTAACAGTCCAAGGGTAGAAATGTCAGTTAAATATGGTATTCATGTGGGTAGGTCAGTACTTTGTTTTCAAGTAGTGCAGCAGCAGTTACACCAATACTGAATCTCGAGCCTACCTCTCTGTGCAGGGGTTCTCAGCCATGTCTGCAGCTTAGGGTAGGAACTAGGCCCTTCTGCACAGGCGTTCTCAGAACAGCTATCATCGTCTGGGATACCCGAGAGAGAACTGCAAAGTGAGATACGGTGATAGATAAAACAGTACTATTATTCATGTTTTTAGTAAGTTGTCTTATGATACCTCATGGTAAATATGATAGAGAAAGAAACAGCGACAAAGAGCAGTTATAGCCAGTTCCCTTGTAGTTTTGGTTTTCAAAACACTTGTAACATTTTTGGCAAAAAATGTGGGAGTGGTAGCAGCAGTGAACGAGAGAGAGAGCGAGCTTAGCCTGGAGTATAGTTTCCCTTTGCCAAGAGCAAAGAAATTATAAAAACAAATTCTTGGCTGAAAACTTAAAAGGATAGGTTTGGAATGTTATCTTAAAGAACGTTACAATCTTGGAGCTTCCAGTCATACCCCAGATAAAGCACTTTGTTTATACATTACCCCATTTCATGTACAATGGCTTCTATGGTAGATGAACTAGAAGTATTCATCCTGGCTTTGGAGGACATACAATTTAATTAGAGGTTTGCTATTTTTTCTTTCTATAATCTATTTTTATACACAACACGCATGGTGTATATTTTTGAAGCAAGAAACATTAATTAAACTGTTCAGATAAATTTTTTACTCTAGTTCTGGGATTTATTCCCTTTTCTATGTAAATGCTGAGAGCCAAGGGAAAGCAGCAGAAATATACAGGATTTACATCAGTGTGACCTACAGCAGAATCCAGAAGAGAGTTTTTAGTAAAACCTTTTGCCATCCACTTTAGACTTTGATTTTAGATTTTATCTTTGTGTTTTGTTTTAAAGAAAATGAGACTTTTAGAGTTGTCAGGATTAAGTTAATGTCACCATTTTTATACTGATGAATTACCTAAAGTGCAGCATTTGCAGAAATACGCATACCTTCATGGCTGAAGGGAGATCACCATTTGAATGGCAGTTAGCATTAACAGTAGTTGGAAGAAAAAAAAAAAAAACACTTTAGAGCAGGTGCTGAACACCTTTGTTTGTTGTTGAAAACAAATCATAAAAGGCTGAATTTAGGGCATATAGGTCTAGATAATAAGATGAGAGTACAGTTCTGCTGTTCTGGCTTCCACTGAAGTTGATAGCAAAACTGTTGACTCCACTAGCTGCAGGATTTCACTCTGCACAGAGAAGCATGGGAGATCGGCAGAAGATCTGTACATGTTTTTGAAAGCTGGTACTAAGTTTGGTTCTCCTTCGTGCAAAGGAAATACTTGTGTTCTCCCTTGAACAAATAACATTTTTGTTCCTTTTAATTCTGCTTGGTAACTTGCTATTACTTGTGCCTAATAGTGCCCAGAGACTTCAGAACAGAAGGTGTGGACTTTTCACATAAACTTGTATTGTTTTTGTGGGATCCACTTGGTGCTTCACACTTTTGCTTTAGCACTAAAAGTGAGTTGTGCTGACAGCTAGAGTAATTGCTGTGCATGGAATAAAACTGACTATCTTTGTTTTCTCACCCCAGTTCTAAAATTTAAGTGGGTTCTTGCAGATCTAAGCTGAATACGTAGATAAATTTTTGCTGTATGCAATAAAAATGGTTTATATGTTTTTCTGATGCCTAAATGTGCAGAAGACACATGTAACCATTATTGAAAGGTAAAAAAGAGAATGGGGCAGATTTAGAGGCAGTAAATTTTATTTTTATATCCTATTCTTTCTCGTTGCTTGTTATTTTTTTGAAGCTCTTCTAGTGCTTTTTCCGACTCCCCTTGAAATTAATGAGAGCCAGACTAAGTCCCAAGAGACTTTTGTAGACATTAAAAAAGATGAAACAATCTTTCCTTCAAGAAGTGACAGAGCTCTAACTTTAAAACGCGTGTTGCTAAAGGGAGTTAGGAGCCATCTACTGGTGCAGCGGGTAGGTACTCAGCCTGCGTGGAGACAGAGCTTTAAGCAAATATCAATATGTGGTAGTCCTGGCACTACATTTGTGGCAATTTCTGTCTGTTTCCACATTTGAAAATTGTTAGAAAATATGGCTAAGATGTGAAGCTGAACAAATTTGTGCTGAATGCCTCTAGAGACAAGTTGTGGACTGGGCATTTTCATAATGATCAACTTACTTAAGCCAGCAAACCACAGGGTTTTTGAAGGTCAGGTAGAGGAGGGAATGACAGCACATCTTTCTGTGAACCTTCTTATCTCACTAGTCATTTTTGTCATGTCATTACAAGCTGCCTACTACAAAAGCTCTTTTTTGTTTGTTTGTTTTTTGGCTTTTTTTTTTCCCCACAATGCTGTGTCAGTAGGTAACAGAAGGATCTGCTTTTAATGCAGCCTACTTAAGGCAGGCAGGGATGCTACCTGAGCTTTGTGCTGCTTGGCAGTAAGAGTGAGTTTCAAGAATCTCCTGCACCACTTTGGTTATTAGCTATAGGATTAGTTGTGCCCCTAACAATTACAGCTGGGTAGCAGCTGAGGGTGAGTTTTCCTCAGAAGTTCCCTGGCATCCCTTTCCTCACATTGGCATCTCTGGAAGCACATTTTGGCCACAGGCGAGAGCATTAGAAAAGCCAACTCTTTGTGATGCTTTGAAGAGATGGAAAAACATATAGCAGCATAAAGACTCACGAAGGCTTTTTGTCTGATCATTATTGACCTTAGTAAATCTTACAAAGATCTTTTATTGATTATTATTATTATATAATTTTATGACTATATATAGTGATTTTATGTTTCTTTATAATGATGTTTATTATATAATTTTATATTGAGGGGACTAGAAAACAAGTTATATAAGGGGTGGCTGAAGGAACTGTGGTTGTTTAGTCCTGAGAAAAGGAGGCTTGAAGGGACACCTTATTGCTCTCTACAACTAAGGAAAGGAGGTTGCAGTGAAGTGGGTGTTGGTCTCTTTTCTGGGGTGGCAAACAATAGCCTGCAAGGCAACAGCCTTAAGTTGTGCCAGGAGAGGTTTACATTAAGCGCCAGGAAGAATTTCTTCACAGAAAGGGAGTTTAGCCATAGGAACAGGCTGCCCAGGGAAGTGGTAGAGTTGCCATTCCTGGAGGCATTTGAGGGATGTATGGATGCGGCACTTAGGGACATACTTTAGTGGTGGACTTGGTAGTGTTAGGTGATGGTTGGACTTGCTGATTTTATGGGTCTTTTCCAACCTAAATGTTTGTATGATAACTACAAGAACATATGATAATTTCCATTGCCTGACAAAAGGAAATTACCTGTCTCTGTTACACCAGACTGTGGTAGGAACTGAAGAGAACTTGAGATGGATCAAGTTGCATGTCAGCTATGCCCAGTGTTTTCAAGCTCGTACAGCCAGAAAAAAAAAAAAAAAAAAAAAAGAAAAAAAAGAAAAAAAAAAGTGCCTGTTTAATTTTTCTTCCCTATGACACTAGAAGACTTTTAGAGAATCTTTAACTTCCATTCTTTCATGCCAAGTAGTAGTATGTAGTAGTATTTCATGAAACAATATCTAGTTGAGCCATGTACATGAGGGCAAACACTTCTGTACAGATTGTAGCAAAGCTTGTGATGAATGTAAATGGAAAAACCCACATTCTTGCTGCCTGCTGGAATGCACAGCTGCATTCCCGGAAGAGCCAGCCAGTCCAAAAACCTTCTACTGTCTTTTCTTCTTCGTTTAGCCTTGGATTAGGTGACTACTTTTTGTTTGCTTGCTTGTTTGTTAATGTCATTTGCAAGACCACCTCATGTTTATCATGAAACACCTATCTGCAGTCATGCATGTATGTGCTGTTTGGTGCTCAGAGGAAACGGTTCCTTCCTGGCACTTGCTTGCAGACAAGAAAACAGTATTTCCTCTGTATGTTAGATTCCTCAACACACACAGGTAGCTCCATGCTAAGTAAAATGCAGTGTCCATTATCTGCACAGTATGTTCAAGTTGGAGCTTGTATTGTGCTGAATCTGATATAAACATCGTTTTTCTGGACCATTGCAATAGCTATGCTTCGGTATCAAATCCTCAGACAGACTGTTGAGTTTACAGCTACCGGAACAATCTCACTGGGACAGCAGTGGGACAGTGGGTAGCTGATGTGCACTGCTTGATGCTAGTGTTGAGGCAGGGGCAGAGGGTCAGCATGGCGGACTGAAGGGACAAAGAAAATGTTTGTAAAAGAGGATTTAGAGCACGACTGGATGCAACACAGTGACTACAGGCTACATTCAGCTGATGACATCTAGCACAGAATAAGGACCAAAATACCGGGGTCTTTCAGATGTAGGATTGCACCCAGTGACTCCTGGCTCGTGTTCAGGCAGTTGCTACTGTATGCATAAGTCTGTGTTGTCGACGGAGCTGTAGAATTCAGCTCTGTATCTTCTACCAGTACTCTTCTTGAAATTATAGGTAAAACTAGAGTTAGGGTATGTTAAAGTATTTTATTGTACCTGTCATATTTTTCCCGTTAAGCAGATAAAAAATGTCATTCTTTTCAAATTAAAAGAACTGCAGAGAGAAAAAGAAATCCATATTCTAGTGCACTGCACTGTCAGCCACAGAATTTTATTTTTCAATTACGTTGTTTAAGTCGCAGAGAAACACATATTTATATAAAGTAAGGTAATTTTATAGATCTATAAAACCTGCATTTTCTCTCATGTTCCTCTCCCTATAATTTTAGACATTCAGAAAAAAAAAACACCTAAAACTGTAAAATAAATCTTCAAATGCTGCAGAAGGCTGAGCACAGCTTTTACTACATACCTCTACAATTAGAACTAATTTACTGCCCTGTGAGGTGGGGGGAAGTCTGCAAGGTACTTTTTGGATAAATATACCTCAGTAAGAAAAGCATAGCTGCTCTGTTAAAGTTATCTGCGTGTATTCAGCAAGTATCAGGGTCATTCTTACAGCTACATACCGCAGAGCGTTAATTAATGGGGCTGCAGCTGGTGGTACCACTTTGGCTGCTTCAGCCCAGCCTCTCATTTCATATTTCTCAGGTTCGTATGACCAGTCTTGGACCACATCCCATCACTTTTTCCCCCCCAAAGTACAAAAAGTACTTAAGTCTCTACTGGAAAACTGCCAGGCTTTCATAAAAAGAACAGAGCTGTTGTTTCTTTGCTATTTTTATCTTCTCTGCCAGAAAAGACACCATGTTGTATTGGCAGTTGTATATTTAAAATTGCCTTTTATGTTGAGCTTCTCAGACCAAACCCCAGGCTTTCTACAACTTGTGGATGTCCAGCATGTTGCAGACTGTAAAGATGCCCTGTAAATCTTGGGAGACTGGATTACTTTATGCAACGATTCCCTGCAATGCTCAGAGTTTCCTAAACGTCAGGAGGCACACTAGTTTGAAAAAGAGTTGGTAGGGCAGGTGTAAAGAAAAGAGCATGTGAGTCTGTGGTAAAAAGCTGGCTCCACTCACGACACCTCTTACAGCAGGAGGATGAGCACGTGACTAGATTTGGGTTGATGGCAAAATTTCCAGACCTCACTGGAAGCGGGATCTCATGGTCTGAGGCAAAATTTCCAGACCTCACTGGAAGCAGGATCTCATGGTCTGAGGAACTGGGCTGGTGCAGAGCAGTTCCGTCTTCCCGTGGTTTGTGAGAAGGAGCATCCTTCCATGAAAGCCTAGTCACTTCATCGCCACTGTGTAGGCTTTTATTCCTCAGGAGTTCTTGAGACACAGAGAGAAAGGAAGGAGTCTGCCCTCATCACTTCAAGTTCCTTTGGCCATTTACTCTTAATTTAAAGGAGTTTGACTTTTAGGAGAAAAAGCAAAGCCATAAGGAAATGAAACTCAGAAGTAAAACAAAATCCCTTTCCCTCTTTCCTAACACCTGTCTCATGACCGAAGTATGGCCAACCACCATCACTGGCCCACGTACAGTTATGGGATTCAGTTTGCCATCTGGAGAAGGTCATGGAGCTGGAGGTGAGGTGGAGTGAATGGGAAGTAAAACCAGTATTCCAGCTATCCGACAGGGAAGGGACCATAGTGCTGAATGTCCCTAGAAGAGGCTTTGTGGTTCAGCCTGCAGAACTGCTGCGGAGGATTATGCTAGTAATTCCTGAACAACATTAAACCTCCTTGAAAGTAGTTTTAGCATATACAGTTGTCATTATCAATCATTGTATCAAAGTGAAACAGCATATCTCAATATGTCAGACCCATGCTTCAGAAACGTGTATGTACTGGGATTAAGAAATGGGACATGAAGTGGCATGCAGCAATTTTTACTTTCCCCGTTCTGGCAATTTTACGTGTTTATACTGATTCTTCTTGTGTCCCACTTTGTGCCTTTTTTCTTTTCTTTGAATGATTATAAAACATTTATAGCCCGTGAAAGACAAATGGTTTTGCCATAAATATATAGCAGATTTTTTTAAACAAACAAGTTCACCGCCAGAAACATTTAAAATTAAAACTTTAACCAAACTGCAAAATTCCATAATACTTACTTACCAATACTTTTCATTCTCATGAATTATTATTTAAGATAATACTTTGGACTACGAGAGGTAAGATTTCATTGCCAAAATACACTCTGTTTCTATAAGGGCTCACTCTTGTATGTAGCTTCGAATGAATGAATAATATGACTAGCCCCTTCTATAATTGCTACAGGCCCAATTTGGGATGTGCAAAAGAGCTTGCCAAGTTATGACTTTCTGCAGGTTATTACTGATATGGTGTTCAGCCCCAAACCACCTTGGAAATAACTGTATTTAACTGTACAGCACCCCAGTGGTTTTATTCTGTTTAAAAAGAAAACTATATTATTCCCATTCAAAAAATAAAACAGAGTCAAAGTTAGTGTTCCCAGGCATTTGTCCACAGCCCGTTCCCTGTACACCAATAATTTCAGAGACCATTTGGATCCCCCAGAACCATACGTTTAAAGCTTGTCATTGAGGTGTTGTTTTAAGGCTCACTACTACAGATGTAACTTCTTGATTCAAACACCTGAACTTTGCCTCTGCCAGCCAGTTTGTGCATGCAAATGGAGCAGTGGCCTTGGCTGCAGTGAGCTCTCAGACAGGTCCCAGGATTTTTCAGAGAGGCATGCCAGAAGCAGACTCTCCAGTTGAGCTTTTGATAAGGAGGTGCAAGACTGGCAGATTAGGAGGTGTATGAATGGACAATGCACTTATGCCCTGGAATGTATTTCTACTGTTATTTACAAATTTGTTCCTTAGTGTCATTTAAATACCTATCTGCACACACATAGAAATGTTTGAAAAACAAGACCAACAGCCACTGGAATAGAGATGGTGAAAGGTTTCATGAAAGATGTCCTAACACAGGCAACACAGTTTGCTGTACAGTGCCAAGTGGAGAAAAATGTGAGCACACTTGTTCTCCACTGCTTAAAATAATCTTTTTTTATTCTTCTCTACTCTCTTAGCTCCTCAAAATCCTTATAACAACAGTTTTGAAGGTCACTTTCATTGTTCAGTGTCTACTGAATGAAAAATTCTTCGGAGGCAAACTCCTGCTTTATTGACATAATTATAGATGAAATAATTTTCATACTTAAAAAAGACTCCATTATCTTTGAGACACATGCTGAATAGAATATAGCTAGTGATTCCTCTACTTCTAAATGGAGAATGAGTTTTCTGGGAACTTGCAAAAATATGTGTTAAACAGCGCAGTCCTTAGGCCTTCTTTGCAAAGTGTAGTAACTACGAGGCAGTTTGTGATGCCCTGAAGAGGATCAGCAACAAGAGAGTTAGTTATCTTTAACTTCTTACATGCTGCTTTAAATCTTTTACTGGGAACACACTATAAGGAAGCAGATTTTTCAGTTCTTACCTACACGCAGAGCACACACCGTGGCATTTTCATTCATATGCTCCATGCTAGGCTCTGTTAACACAAAATTTGGTACTCAGAGTTGAGATCTCTTTTGTCAGTCTAACCCAGCTAATGCAACATCCTGGACAGCCTGCCTTCCCTGCTCACAAGCGCTGAGAGAAGCGGTACTTGAGGGAGCTTGCAGGCTTCATGCCTGACTGAGCAATAATTTATGACTTTTGACTGAGGTCATTGCTTGGCACACAGGGATGACCAATTGGATGGCTTAAGGACTCGAGCAGCTCAAGGGCCTTTAACATTTGTAACCAATCATAATCTGGCTGGCAAGGACCACAACAACAACAAAAAAGACACATATTCTTGTTTGGAACTATTTTAAACTAGTTTGGCTTAATTTTCTTCTTGGAGATCTATGGCTGCCATTAGATACTCTTTGATTTAGTTCCAAGGATGGGTCAAAGTCACATTTTTCTTTGATAAACCTGTTTTGGTTCCCTCATTGATGTATGCTGCTGAAAGCTGCACGTTTCTTTTCCGTCCGCTGTTACATTACCACATCAAGGAGAGCTTGAGGGGCCAGCTCTCCAGAGCTGGAAAGAGGGAATTTCATGGTGTCGGTGAGAGCACATGCAATGTGCTTCTTCACTATCTGCTGGAGCAGCAGGTCCCAGTTATCAGCACATCAGACATCACCAGTTCATTTACACCTGCACAGTGTGTATAAGGCAGAGTGTTTCAGTACAGGCATTAGTAAGGTGGTCCCTGCTGAAGAAGAGGGTGTGGTGAACCCTTAGAGAAAATATGTTTTCCTAGATTGATGCGTGGTTGTACATTGTCACCCCTGTACTGCTGAGCAGTTGGTAGCACTGGTCTGTGAAATGTGGACCTGCTCTCCCCCTGGAGGGTCTGTGCAGACAGCTCCTTCCCACTTCCATAAAACGCTCCTTTGGAAGAGATGTCTTCTGTTTTAGCATTTGGTATCTCTTGGATATGCATTGGATTCCTCCCTCTCAGTAATGTCCCTTTATTTTGTCTCACTATTTTATTTGGATTATAGAATATTTTGTAATATTTGTATTATTGCATATTGCAATGTGAGCTGCAGAACTTCCCCCTAGGCAGGGCTGGGAGAGAAGCTCTGATTATGGGAAACTGAATGCATTGTTCAGATCTTTAGAAAGTGAACACAGTCCAGGAATAAAATCATCATACTAACTGCAATGCTCTGCAAGGCTGATACAAATGTCAGTGACAATGTGCTGCTAAGTGACTTTGTTGTTGAACCTCTTGATGTAAAGAGGTACTTTGAAAGCTGGCTTTTCTATCTCAGAAGTTTCTTGCTGTATTGCATGGCTAAGGAGATATTTTTCTGATGTGTTGTGTAGGCAGCTCAAACAGCAGCAGCAAGAATTAATAGTTGTAATAATACTTAGGATAAAAGAATAATTACTCAGTTCTTATACAGAACTTTTCATCCACGGTAGTGAAACGGCATCTCTTGCACAGGAAAGTCCCATTTTATTAGGGCAGTCTTGTTTTGAAGGTGGTGATTTTTTTTTTCTATGGTATTTCACAATCCCAGAAACTTATATAGAGGATATTGGTATGTCTTGGAGGGGTTAATTTTCTCTGCTACATTTTAAGTAACTAAAATACAGATTGAAAATAAATTTCCCAGAACAGGGTCCTCTCGTTATTTGTTTTGTTATTGTTTTATTCTGCGACAGTGCCTTGGAGCCACAGCGCTGGCTCCATCCCCAGCAACAGGTGCTGTATAAATGTAGAAAAAGGTCGTCCTTGCTTCAAAAAGAGAGAAAATATTTCTGTGGCATGCAGAGGAAGCAGATACCAGGAGGGCTGTTGTTTCCCTCAAAGTAGCTCCTGAGCAAGACCTCAGTAGCAGAGTGAACTTGCACAATGAACGCATTCTTTCCTGAGAAGATCCTCTAGCTCAGAAATGTTTGTGCAATGCTCCTGAGCTAAAATCTGTGCTGGGAGCGTCAGCATGTGCCTTGAGCACTTTTGGGCTCAAACACATCGACTTAATAGAACTAAGAACTCTCCTCCCATAATATCCTAGATTTTGATGTTCATCTTACAAAGCACACATCCTCCTTTTCACATGTGGAGGTAGGAACTGAGCTCTGTGTGACTATGGTCATACAATAAGTCACTGGAAGAGCTGGGACTAGGACCTACTGCCTTGTAACCTAGTCACCTCTGCCTTGTTCACAGAAGGGTGGGGATGAAATGAGTTGTCTTCAGACTGCCAAAAATGTCAGCAGACATCCAGAGATCTCCAAACCTAAAGTGTCTCCAACGCCTTCTCATGAGTCCAGGGCCTCTTCCCCTCTGCACAGCTGCCAAAACCTCTAGCTTCCCTTCACTGACAGATTCACCAGTGCAGCTGTGTATTTTCAATGAGTAGCACAAGGAAAATTTGGGGGTGGAATATAATTAAATTTTTAAAACCCACAGGAAAGTTTCTGGTTTGTACATATTAGTCACTGAAGTTCAATTAAAGCTTTATTTCTGGAGAAGTTACCTGATGTTACCACAGATGATACAGAGGTGGTAACCAGTAAGTTAAAGTTGAACCAGTAAGAAAACTAAGAGGGCGCTCATGGAAGGATTTGTGTCAGAAGCTGGTTAGGTCTCAAGAACCTCTGGTTGGTTACTATTGCTGTGCAGAGAGCCATGGCAGCGTTCCTTTCCAGGAAGCACAGCAATAATCATCCTTCATTGTAAGTGACAGCTACTGATCTGATAGACACTACAATTCATTCAGGAGTGGACAGTACCATAACAGAGCTGGTGTCAGGACTTGGCACATGGGAAAAAATGAAAGCAGAGAATAAAACTGAGTATCTCTTTGTAAGGTGATGTATTCTAGAGTGGCCTGTGCACTTTTATATCATCAGTTTTTGACAGAGCAAAGAATTGATTTATAGCTCACAAATATGTCTGTCTGGAGTGGTTTCTGTCAGTGGGGCTTTTTTTTCCTGGCCTTCTTTTGAGTATGTCACAGGACAACTTTTTATGGGGTCCTTTATAGGAAACGAAAGAGAATCGGTTTACATCCTGCTTAGAAAAAATGACCTCAAACAACTTCTTCAAAGTTCATCACATTTCCCTAAGCACAAGTAAAAGCCCAGATAGTTAAATCGATCCCAACTAATTCAACATTTAGTAAACTCTATTCTTAGTCACACGTTCTACTGTTCCCAAGCAGAATAAAAGGTTGGTTTATAGGGGATGACAGTGCAGATGAAAAGAAACACTAAATATCCTCCTTTGGAAGGATATAAGCTCTTCTCTGGAGCATTTAGAAAAACTTGATGTTGCTGCACTTCTAGATTGATGTCATTATGCATCTTTTCCTTCCCCCCTCAGTGCTCTCAGTTCAGTTCAGCTGGCTGAGATAGATCACATCTTCTCCCGGCACAACCCTCTACAAGTGACTGGAAGCAGGACCTGAAAAGCCAGCAAATAAAGGTTTTGCAAGCCCAATATGTGTGAATAATTCCTTTTCCTAGTTTTCTTGGCTGAACTGAAAAACTGAGAAACAAATTGTTCTGGGACAGTGTAACAAATGAATCCTGGCTTCCTGGATTTGAATCCTTGCCACTGAGATCTTTGCCCACTCCTCTAACCCCTGCTCCCTATGTCTCCTGTGATTCCCTCCCCTCCCACTACCTTCCCTTGCCTTCCTGCTCCCCAGGTAAGGGCTGGGCAATGGCAGCACACATTGTAGTCAGTCCTGAGTTGCGACTGGCCAGGATGGAGCCAAACAATACAAATAGCTGCTGTGCTCACACTGCACTGCTTCATTCGGTGGAGGCACTAGTTTAAGTCGCTTTGTTTCTGTTGGGCTGCCAATTTTCCTGAAGCTTGTGTGCACTTAGCATTGCTGGTGATGTCACGTCTCTGCAGAGTTTGTCTGAGACAGATCTGAGGTTGAGAATTTATCTGAGACAGATGGACTGGCAATGCGATCACAAAATTCATGTTCCCTAATGCAACTTGCCTTCAAATGCTTTGCTTGAACAAAGATAAAATATTTTTGTTTTGCTTTCCAAGACTGGTTAACTGCTTGTGTAAAACTAAACAAATAGGTATGTGAAATGATACTTTCAATGTTTTAGTACTTTTCTGACAGTTTATGCCTATTTTGTTTTTTAAAAGTAGCAGTGGATTTATTTCTTTGCCAAGCATGGCAAAGCTAGTCCTGCCTAGTTTATATTGACTTCACAGAATTTTTGTGATCATGTTGCTATTCCTTTGATATCCCTCTCCTTGCCGTCCACATTTGACACACAGCCCAAATGTTCTGTCTTGGTGGAAGAAATATGTATCTTTGAGATTTTGTTGACTTCTTAAAAGTTTATAGTATAAGTCCAAAAGCATTTTTCTCCTCACCTTAGCATGATTTCAGGTGTACAGCTGTAAGGTAGCTTTAATTTTAATACAAAACATCAAAAATCGCAAGAGAAATGGCTAAGTACACATAGAGCGTTAATAAAACATAACCTTTTGAAATGATAAGTCATAGTGTGCCATTTCCTTAAACAAAGATCATGATTCAGTTCGGGCTTTTTTCTTGACAGATAGACATGAACACCAGGATGGAGTCTTCTGGCATGTATTGCCCTGTCATAGTTAATAATAAAGGCATTTTGTTTTCTTCTTTGTGAGCATAGCAGCCATCAACATTAATAGGTTGTGCATCCTCATCAGAAGAAGGCACAACTCTTAAATGCATAAATATCTCATTCACTAGATCCAGTTTCTCTGAAATTCATCTTCCGTTTCCTAACTCTTCCTAAAATTATAACTAGCATTTTGTAGTGCACTGTAAAAGATGATGTGATCTTGGTGTGCAGAGACATGATGTGATTAGGGTTTCTTTTCTGACCAACGGGCTTATTACTATTACTATACTGTTTTCTAGAAAACACAGCAATAAAAAGGTAACTACAGGAGGCCAACAATACTATCCTAATCTGTCTAGCTTTAGAGTAAGAAGAGTTGTACAATCTATAAAAGTGATGCAACTGTCAAAAGTGATCAGTAACTCTGAGAATAAATGTGTGGAAATTCAGGCCACTGTTTCTTAGTACCATCTGTTAAGTTGTAAAGAATTGATATTTTCTAGTAATCAGTTTTCTTCTGCTGCCATTCTTTATTTGTACTGCTGAAGCACCTAGGAACCCTGGTGACAGACAGTACCATACTGTCCTAAGCACTGTATAAACACAGAACAGAGATGAGATTCCTGCTTTTAAGGATTATGAATTCCCATAAAGTGAAATTAGTGCTTTGAAGAACATCAGTAATGACATTATCAGCTATTAATCTGTTCAGTAAATTACATGTCTTCTTTTCATGTCTTCATTTCCACATCTCATTCAGAAACATTTTCCTCCTGCGTATAACTATTATTTTTTGTCCTTCTGTAATTTATTTAATGCATTGTGTGAAATATACTAAGAGAAGCTTTACTTGCATTGAACTCTGTGATCACTCCATGCTACAGGTGAGCTTTAGTGCGTTATTCTTTGCAACATGGGAGTTTGAGAGATGATTAAGACAGGGAAGAAATGCTCATTAAACTTCAGGAAAAATATAAATGCCTCAGAACATGGGAGAGAGCGAGAAACAGGTAGATTAATAAGCATTCAAATCCAGCCTTGGTGGTATTACAAGTGTCGTTATCACACTGCTGGCTGCTTGATGTCTGGTAAAAATTGTTCACAAGGTAGTTCTTGTTCACAGGAATAGCCAAACTTGATGCTAATAGCCAAATTCGTTGCCATGGCTATGCAGAACAAACATCTCCTGTGTCCCCTGGACAGGAATCAGGCATAACACAAAGGTAGCTAATTTACTGCTCTGAATAGAAATAGGTTGAATAGAAAGCTTTGGTCAGCAAGGATACTAACCCGGTTCCAGTCATTAAGTATCCCTATATAGAGAAGTGCTGTTATGGCTGTTAAAGCACATGCACAGTTACGTGTGTACTTTCTTGATTACAGATATCAAGCTCATTTGAGCTTTCTGTTCAGAAATTTGGCAAAGAAGAGACAATGTTGTTTGCAATGGAAATGAAATTAATCATTTCTATGCATCCTTTGTCCGCCTTTGTGAATGCATAGAGGGTGTCTGTTTTGGGAAAATGTGCGGCATTTTTATCTACCTGTTCAGCTCTGCCAGTGGTGGTGAAATTCCAGAATGAAAACACCAGAGAGAGTTTCAGTGTGGCACTGTCTTGTCCAGCTGAGGAAAGGCTAAACACTCATCTGCTTGTTGCCACTGTGCTGCTAATCATAAATGGAGCTGGTGATACAAATTTGATGGGTGTGCCACAGCGCTGGGCAAGCTGGGCTGCTACTTCTAAAGGAAGGAGAGTGGGAGGTAAAAGAAACACCAGAACACATATGGAAAGCCAGGGCAACTGACGAGAGGCCCGTGAGCTGGCCAGTGAGCTCACTGGGAAGGGCAGAGGACCACTGTCCTTTAGGGAGGTTGTCTTCTCCCAGCTATAGTGACAGTCCCTGCATCTCCAGTTCCTCCACTGGCTGCAAGAGCAACTCTGGTAGGCACAAAGGAAAGGGAGGAACTGGGATAATTTTGATGTTTTGGTTGGGCTACTTGCCTTGGCAACATCCTTTTGGGCCTGTGCCTAGAAGGAGCTGTACACAGCCGTTGGTGCTCACAGCAGTTAAGCAGATAGCAAAAAGCTGTGCACCCAGTTCACAAGTGCAAAACCGACTCTATCACCTGGCAGTGGTGTATGTTCTGTCTGCAAACTACACAAAATACATTCTTAATGAACTTTTTCAGTTACAAAGGCCATTTAAATGACATATGACTTTCAAAACAAAGTATTCAACAGGGCCTATATATCTCTCCCCACTCCTATGTTTGCTTTTCTTGCTTTGGCATGTGACATTAGTGTCTGTCATTGCACATCTGAACCTTTGTCGCTTCCTCATGGGGAACACAGATCAGAGTGTTTAAGCTTTGTAATTTGGCATTGCTGGCATTTTTTGTTCATCACAAGCGTTTTCAATGATACTAATGATATTTAGCAAGTTGTGGAGGAAAAATCAAGGATAGAATCCAAAATAGCCTTGGTAATCTGAATTGCTCTCTGAATGAACTCTGAGAAGTTTAAATTAAGATACAGCATCCAGTCTTTCCGTTTGTACTAGAAGTGAGACCGTTTGCAGGTATCATTTGAGAGAAATATAATGTCAAAACAAGTTTTTGGTTTTGTTCAGAGAGGGTATGACAATTGATAAAAAATGTGTTCTATTTGTTTCCAATTTATTGAGGTATATTCATTTCCAAGACCAAAACTGCTGGCTTTTTATTTTTACGGTCTTTGTTTGAACTAAGATCCACATTCATTGTTACTGAGCTTTAATAATCTAAGGGTCACTTGAAGGGCTTTTGTTTGAGAGACCTTTCAAGCCAAGCCAAGGCAGCAGTTTAGAGAATGTTTCTTGTTTGTAGACAAAAATATATTAAAACAACCAAGGGAGCTATTACTCTTCCACATAATTATTTTTAATGTCTCATTGGACATGTATGAAATGCCTTTCAGTTCCTGTGGGAGAATTACTTTTTTGTTTTTACTTTTTGCAGCATGGCTTTTGTTAAAGTTCTATGCTGCTTTTCCATTGAGCAACGTTCGCCCCAAAAGACTTTGTAAACAGGAACAGTATCTCTAGGAATATGCTTCCAATATAACCCACAAGGTACTTAAAGATTTGTCAGTTGTCCCAGGGCCCGATACCTTGCATACCTACTGCCACCTATTTTTTTCTGGACATAATCAGGAAAGAACGTGATCCTGGTTCACGGTGGGATCAGCCCTAGAACAGCTGAGAGTCCAGGACCACATTAGGTGAGACAGAGCCAGAAGCCATCCCGGCTGCTGTTCAAGGTAGGGGAAAGGGGAGAAGGGCTAAGACTCCCCTCAGTGCGGTTCCTCTGGTAAACGCATGCCAGGTAATCAAAGCACCTTTGTGTCCTTGGCATGAAAATTATCTGCAAATGTGCTGTTGTGTAGCGTTTTCCAGTTACCTAGGAAAGACTGAAAAGGAATGCATCCTTCTCTTTTATTACAAGAACAAACTGAGGGGAGGAGAACAAATACAGAAATTGGACAAACAGGGAAAGAATAGCACTAGGGAAAGTCAGGAACCCTCCTGTAGGAACATGTTTCTAATACAAATATTTGGGCTTTGCTTGGGACATGCATGTTATGTGCCACTTTGCTGCATGGAGGTGCAGGTTAGCAGCTAGGTGCAGGTGCTTCACTTAGACATTTCCTTCCTACTGAGTGTTCACAATCCTTTAAATCTGCTGGTTGCCTGAGATGCCCTTTCCATTTTGAAAGATGCCCAGATACTTCTTGCTCAGGAGTTCCCTCAGGTCACACAGCAGTTGTCTTGACTCTGTGGCCATCTTGCCTCTCCCAGGCACGGTGGAAGTTTCACTGACCCCAAATGGACCATGCTGTTAGAGCGCTTCTTGCACACGCTTTGGGCAAGGCCCCAGAAGGCTTGAGGGCTCACTCTAAACCTGAAACCTGATATGTGTTAAAAAAGAAGTTATGGTTTATCTGTGCGTGTTGCACACAAGTCATTTAACATGTTGCAGTGCATGTAGCAGAACCAGGAATCTGTCTCCTATCTCTTTCATCAGGGCTGATGTGTCTTCTGTCAATTTACCTGTCTCTTCTGCTGTGAAGGGAAAATCAGACCCTGAGTTTGGGGAGTGATAATGTAGCTCTGTCAGTTTGGGTACCTTTCACAAACATACACCACTATCAGTGTCTTGTCATAAAGCTGATAAAGCTTAGCAAAAATGGGAGAATATATAAAAGGTATCTAGATAACTGGCCTTCCTGACTGGACTTAAACCCAGTTTCAAATATATAGTGCTCCCAGGTTTTGATGAGATAAATTACCATGTTCACCATCGTCAGATGACTAAACTTGAAGTCTTTCAACCCCTGAGCTTATGAAATAGTAGATTATGTAGGTAAAGTATAATTTGTAGTATGGTCTGGTTTGTAGAATGACCTTGCCTTATTCGTGGATAAGAACCACACATTTCTGGCAGTGAAAGGCTGTGGAAGCCTTTGCTTCAAAGTAACATGATAATAGAAGCAAAATTCTGTAATTGCCTAACACTGTGATTTGTATGTTCTGATGCTTTATGCATGAGTTACTCAAAAATAAGTGATTTAATTGGGCAAAAAGTTGTCTTTACACGAACTTCACTATCTTGGAACTTGTGTCTCAAGAATCTGTTACAAGATTATAAGCATAATATGCAGTATCTTACTGCTGGCACAGTGAGAGGAAGCTTATAAAATATTTTGTACGTAAAGATTGCTACAAATATGTGCTTAATGACACATTCCTTGAGACAGGGACCATAAAGCAGATCAGGGAATTTTTTGAAGACTCCATTAGTTGATGGCTGCCTGTGAAGTTGATCTTGCAATGTCACCCAAAGTTCCTTATCCTGATTTGACGATTTTATGGCTTTGGTTTCTCACGCAGTTATTCAAGGTGTTTTAGTCATTGGTTGGGTTTCTTTGCAGCCTTACATTTAGAGATTGCCAAATACAGTTATTTGCAGATTATTTCGTTCAACATGGAGTGCCTCTATTCTGGAGAGATGCTGTTGGATAGAGCTCAGAGGAGGACAGCAGGAAAAATGAAAAGGACTAAATACATGCAGCCTGAATAAGCAATAGGAAAAGCTGGGATGAAAGGACATAATGGTCTATATGGGACTGAAATATGTAAGCATGAGAGAGAGAAGAATTATGTCGCGTTTGGCAGGAGGATGTAATGAGTAATAGATGGAATGATGAAGGGGAAATAAAATTGGCTGAATGAAGAAAAGCTTCCTGACCACGAGATCTTGTTTGATTACTGAAGTTTCCCAGGGGACTTCTGTGATTTGGGAAAAGTTATACAAGACTATTCAAAGCCTTGCAGTACTTCACAAAGCATAGCTCTGTAGTCACCTAATAACTTGGCATCCAGGACAGGACAGTGCTTCCCATCTTTTAACTGTGTTTGAGGTTCTTTGGATTCCTTGCATTTGATGGGCAGTTCTCATCCCTTGTGTACTGGCTGGCCTATGGCTTCTCTTTTGGTTAAGATTACTAACTAATATTACGGTTCATGAAGAAAACCTACCTCCTGTGAACTCGTGCATGCAGATGCGTGTACTGTGGCTGTGGGAATGATCCTGTTCTTTTGATGCAAAGTGCAGGAGACGACAAGGTTAGATTCAGCTGTCTGAAGGGACATGATCTCTGGAGATGCATTAGGTGGCAATTGCATATGCCCTTGTGTATGTACTGATAAATCTGGGCCTAAACCTAAGCCTTCACAATACCTGGGTGGATATTATTGATAGATGGTGTTGGAGTGGAGCATATTGGAAGTATGAAATATTCTGAAACCGTTATTTGACTGGAGAGTTGTTTATGTTTAAACAGAGACTAATATTACAAGTAAAATTATTCAAGAACTTACACAACTTACACAAGAGCTTCCACTCCCTGATGAAGAATATGTAGCTATTAAAGGGTGTTCATGTCACCCATACATAGAATTATTTCAGTACAGATCTGGTGTCTTGGATAAGGTTGGCTCCAACAGTTCCTCTGAGAGGAGTTTATTTGATGAAAAATTAAGCGTGTTTTTAGCTGATATCCAACCAATTTGCTGAACTTATTTTGACTTCTGCCCAGAGGTTTTTGGAGTAACTTGATAACTGAGAATCCATTTTGATTTGAACTCTGAAGAGGCAAGCATGTAAAAGAAAAGAAACCCAGAGGTAGTGAAGACCACATGGCTTCCATGAATTGGGAAGCTCAGTTCATTGAGTTAGAAAAATGGGCTGACAGACCGTTTTCCTGGTACATCTCTTCTGGTTGGCCTTTCACTATCCTCCTTGTATTCTAACAGCTGCTCAAAGCAGTAGAACACATTTCCTCAAATAAATGTACGTAGAGATTGCAAAGGATGCTGCTGCTCAGGGTGAAGCAATGAGAGAAATATTGCTAAGAACTCGGTTTTGAAACTTTACACAATCTAACATCTGCTCTGCTCCCAAGAGCTAAGTGGTTGGAAATGTGGAAGCCCTGAGTTTTGAAACAAATCACACAAAAATGTTATGTTTTCATGTAAGTTAATACACTAATAAATCAAAAAAAAATCTTATTATAGGTATACTCCTTTGAATTATCTTCTTATTTGAAAGTAATATGTATTATCTCATGGGGGCATGATTAACTCTGTATCAATAGGTGCATAACTTGTGCATTCTGAGATATATCTAATGTCTACCAAAGAAAAAAATGAATAAATCATTTAGATCTGGAACAGTGATCACAATGGAAGTTTCATTTGCAAAGGATTTATGGAGACTTGAAGTCAGTATTATGTTTTGAATAAATGCACCATTAACTAGTATCAGATTTCCGTAGGCTTTATCTTGTTTTTTTTCTAAGCAACTGCTCATAAACTTTTTAAGTATCTTGATTAGCTTGATGGTGCTACTTCCAAATCTGTCCATACAGCTATTAAACTAAGACAGTGCAATCTATAGAAAGGAATCACACTCATTTAGCTGTTCCTTTCACTGATTCATTTAAAAATCATAAATAACAAGTTAACAGGGTTTCTTTGTGCCTTATTTTGTTTCTTTCTTTTCAACTAACATGTTAAATATTTCAAGAGAGGTTTAAATATTTCAAGAGTATTTCAAGCAGAAATTATTCCGATTTGTAATTCATCGAACGCTGTTATGGTGTAATAGGAAGGAAAAACAAGGAAGTCGTAGATATGAGCAATTTAAGAGTCTGTGACTCGATGGCTATGGCACTCTTGGTGATTTTAGTTCCTGTGTCATAACAGTACTCAGGTGAATTTAGGAGAATCAAAAATCCATAAATCTGAAGGGAAAGGAATCTCCCATGTCTCATAAAAAAAAAGAAAATGGACTTCTAAAGCAAGTTCAGCACATGGGCTCCCTCCCTCCTCTCCTTTCTTCCTGCACCTCTCCCTGCAAGGTTCGTCTCTAACTGTCCCTGCGTCAGTCTCAGCTTGAGTTTTGCAAGACCAGTCCGGGTCCCAGTCCGGGTCCCAGTCCGGGTCCCAGTGAGGTCAGCAGAGGCTGCTGCTGAATAATGAAGGTGACAAGCATGGAAATAGCCGAGTCCTGCAGTGACATGCAGATGAGGACCATACAGGACCATACAGGCACCTGCACAGCCCAGTTGGGTTGTACTCAGTCCTGTGGGGAGCACCAGGCCTTCTGTCACTGCTTGCAGAAGATCTCTCCTGGACTGAGGCACTGGAGTCATGGAGTTGACCGTTCAGCCCTGCAGTCAGACCAGACACCACATGCAGCAGTATTATACACAAGGGAGGGAATGGCCGCAAAGCTTTGGTCTTAACAAAAAATACATTGAATGAGAAGCCTCAAAATAAAGGACTTGGAAAGTTCCTGTTTTGGTTGGAGCTACACTTCTCCTGCCTGTTGCTTCCAGCTGAGATTTTTTCCAGATAAGAAAAAAAATGAGCTTATTTGCTTTTTGTGTGTATTGCTGCAATCCAGACGTATCAGTACGTACAGTCCAGAGAGAGAAAAGAGAGGTGTACCATTATATATCTGCGGTTAAGTGAAGGACTGGGTATGCTCAGTTAGGAACGAAGCTAAAGGGCTGCGCCTTGGCTCCATGGCAAGCAGCTGTGAAGGAGCCGCCCTGACGGGGCTGGGAGCAGGGGCTCAGCGTGTTGCAGCTGCTCTCCAGCTCCAGCACGTACTGCCACCCCCCCTTGCACATCGCATCGCTGGCGGATCGCACAGAGCTGTGCTGTGTAGTGCAGCAAGCGTACGAGTTTCTTTGCTTACTAAAGGTCTCAAGGCGCTCCACAAATACTGCTAGAGGCCATGGTGTTCTGGTGAAATCGCCATCACCTCTTCTATTTCTCCAGAGGATGCAGAAAGCATTGACTAGAACCCAGGAGCCTTTGTTCCTCGTCTGCTTTAGGCATCAGGCACATTATCTTCACTGCTTCTCTTTTGCAGTCACTGGACATCCATAGGATGACACAGGATGACATCCAAAGAGGATATGCTTGGCTTTCCCCGCTGCATGGTGCAAGGTGTTACACCCTGATGGACTGAAGTCCTTAAGCCCTGATTTCAGCGGAACCACTCTTGCCCTAAAGCACACTCAGTCAGGTGCTTATGTACATGAATTCTTCTGAAGTCTGTAGGATTAGAACAAAATCCTGTGAAGAGGATTGAGATCCTCAGCTGAAGTAAAACAGAATAGCCTCACTGGAGCACCACTTGTTTTCCACTGAAGAGGGCCGTTTGAAAGGGTATCTCTGTGCAGGGGTGCTGCAAAAAACGGAGCTTTGCAAGAGGAAAGTGAGATTTGGACTTTGCTTTGCTATGGTGCAGTTGTTCAACAGTGATGTTGAAACATAAGAAACATAAAAGCATGCATGGTTAGTGGTTAGCAAAACATGTTCACGTGAAGTCTACTGGAGAAACTGGTAAGGAGCCATCGTGTTCTGCACCCGCTCTGTAACGCCCTGCAGGTGGGAGACCTGTGGCTGCTCGCGGTGTCAGCTACAAACAGCCCTCGGTCAGCCGTGAGCTCCAGAAAGGCTGCAGTGTGTGAGTGGGCACAGCAGGTTCGCTTAGCTTGGATCTTTCCCACCACTTTTGAATCTTTAAATGTCTGTTTTACATTTCAGGTGTGCACCTGTATTTAAAGCCGGTATTCCAGGAGGCTGAGAATTACTAGGATCTGTGCACATAGCAGCTATTGTTTCTGATTTTTCTTCTATATTACGACAGTTAGAGTTAAGTAAGCCTTTATAGTGGGATCGGCATTCTACAACCAGGGAGAAATTAATTCCTTCGATCTCAGTCACCTTCATCTGTATAATGTGCCAAGTTTGGGAGTATTTTTTGTTTATTCCCTCCAAAAATAATAATGTTAATGCCTTCAGAACTATTAGAGATAATGCAAAGACCTGAGTGTATTATCTAGCGGCTTTTTTTTTTTCATTTTTCTTTTTTAAGTACCCACTACCTATAAGACTTCCATGTAGTAGCTTAATCGCTATTTAACAGCAGCTCCACGAGTACACCCCTTGGATATCCGCGACTTTTAAACCGTCTGAAAGGCGCCAGCGGTACCCGCCGTCCACGGACTTGTCCCGGCCGGAGCCTGGGCACGGGCAGCAGGCGCGGGGACCCTTGGCGGCCCCGTCCCTGCCGCGGGGCTCCCCCCTAGCGGCTCGCTCCCCGCTTCGGCTCCGCGGGAGCCTCGGGCCCCGCTTCCCGCCGCCGAGCCGAGCGCGGTGCCGGGGCGCTCCGCAGGTGCGGGGCCAGGCCCGGCCCGGCTCGGCTCGGCTCGGCTCATCAACTGCACGTGCTCGGGGCTCGCGGCCCGGCTCGGCGCTAATGCGGAACAAATTGAGACACATCCCCTCCGTAATTAGTTCCAGCGCTGCAAAGATTTACGGTAAAATAATGGCCCGAGCCCCGGCCACCCGCCGGCACCGGCTCTCCGCACGGCGGCACCGAGGACCCGGACCGGCGGCGGGGCCCGTAGCGGGACGCCCGCCCGCGGGGGGCGCTGCGAGACGGCTCCGGGCGGCGCGGGGGCGGCCCCTTCCCTGTCCGGCCCGGCCCGGCCCGGCCTGGCCCCGCTCCGCTCCTTCCCTCCGCGCGTCGGCAGAGCCGCCTTGCTGCCCCGCGGGGGGAGGCGAGCGGGGCCGGGTGGAGTGCCGCTGCCCCTCCGCCCCGCCGGGGGAGGCCGGCGGCTCCCGGCTCCCCTGGTGCCCGCAGCCCCCGGAGCTCCTGAGGGGCGCAGGATCGGGCCCGCGGTGCCGGGTTCCTGCCCCTCTCCCCCAGCCCCTCGGCGCTCCTGGAGATGGTCCGCAGCTTTGTTTCTGCTGCTCTTGGCACTTAAATAATCAAACTCTGATCGGCTCCCTGAGTGAAAGGAGACAGATCCCCCTGTGTGCCGAGAGCGGCTGGAACAGGATTGGAAGCGCTGGGGATTTATCTCTGTTTAAACCAGTCTCCTCCAGCTTCTTACCGCGAGGGGATCGTTTATGGAGGTCAGCAAAGCGCAGTGAGAATTCCCGGCCCGCTAACCGGTTAGCGTGGCAGGAAGCTGCTTCAGCGGGGCTCAGCTCCCAGCAGGTTCCCCAGCCCGGGTTTCCCGGGATCGAGTGGGGCTCTCCGCAGAATAATGCTCGCCCAAGAAATACCTGTTGTTTGCTTTCTTAGCGTTGGCCTTCGAGCACAGTCGAAGATGGACCGTTTGTCCGGAATTCCCATAGCTAGGGAGTAGCGTGCCAAACAATTCACCCCAATTGCTGCCCGGCAGAGACTTGGATCGGGTCGAGTTTGAAGGGGAGAGGGCGCAAAGTCCCTGCCCTCCTGGGTCGGGAGCCGGCAGAGCAGCCGCTGCTGCCCCGCGCTGCCCTCTCCCCGCTCCGTGCTTCGGCTTTGGCACCGAGGCCGGGATGGGGACGGCCGGGTGTCCGGCCGCGGGGTGATTCAGAGGGAGACCGGGATCGGGGTCGGCGCCTCCGGGAGGACGCGGGCGATGTCCCCCGGCCTGCCGGGGCGTCTCGGAGGGGACCGGCTGCCCCCGGGACCTGCCGCCGCCAGCGCTCCTGGCATGGGCCGCCGGTGAGTGGCTCCGGCTGGAAAAGTGCCCCTTCTCCGCAATGGAGCGGGAGGTGTTATCCCTCCCAGATGCGGGATGCAATGAACTGGCTGCGGGAAGCGGCTCCGGCTGTTTGCCTAAAGCCTCCCGCCCGGCGCGGGGTAGGAGGGTCCGTGTTCCCTTCTCGGGCTGCCCCGCTCCGCTCCGCCGAGGCTGGCCCGGCACATCTCCGGGGCGTGCTCGCCCGTTCCGTGCCGGGCCGCTCCGTGCCTCGGCAGGCTGCTGTGCTCCTGCAGGAGGCAGATGCCGGTGTCCGGCGCTGTGCCCGGCCGAGCTGGCGACCCCGAGCCCCCCGGCCGTGCCCTGCTTTCCCCGCTATCGCTGCGGGCTCTGCCGGGAGCCGCGGGGAGGGAGGATGCGCTGATGGCCACGGGCGCTTTTTGTTTCAGCGCTTGGTTGTATCCGCTGGGGAATGAGAGAGAGGCGACGGTGTGGAAGGACTTCGGCTGCTCTTCTTTCTAGGTGGAAGAACGCAGTCCTAAGCGATCAAGAAAACGTTGTTCCTTCCCTTCCCGGGAGATTTAGCAAGCCAGGTTATTTCAAGAAAAGAGAAAAGCGCGCTAGCTAGAAAAATGTTCTGCTGCGGGAAGGACTTTCTGTTTGTGCTAAGTCTAGTTTTCACGTGAAATAAAATACTCTGCTTAGATTGACCAAAGCCTTGTATGTATGTATGTGTGTGTATATGTATGTACTTTGTCGATTTTAGAGCCGGCGGTTAACGGGATGCCGATTCTGCACCTTTCCCCGGTCCCCCGGGGGAGCCCTTGGGTGTGGGGCCAGGGGACCGGGGGCACGGGGAGGGCAGAACAGACACGGAGGCAGCAGGGCGAGCGAAGGGGAGCGCACTGCCCGCCCTACGTGTGGGGTGCAGCTACCGACCCCCTTCCGAGGTTGTTTTAGTTGTGTGTGTACTCGTAAAAAGCAGCGGAGCCTGTAGACTTAGACGATCTTTAATATTGGCACAGATAATCTCCAAATCTTTCGCTGTTATACTACAAGCGAATTCCTGTAACAACAAGGTTTATTAACACATCAAAACAGGTGATTTAAAAGCAATTTGTCTGAGGACGGTTTGTGAAAATTAAAACCGTTTCACCCATAACAAAACCCGACGGTTTTGGTTAAGAAGTTTAAAGAGAAAATGAAATTACACTTGGTTCCTCTAATAACGGGCCGTTTTAATTTATTCTGTTGCAGCATTTACCGTCTGAATTTTAAGACGTCGCTTCAAGGTCGGCGATGCTCTGTGACAACCTTTAGTGCCGCGGGGGAAAGGGAAGGTCGCGGCGTAAATTGCCACCGGGAAGACATCGGGGTCGATCCGTGCAGCGGCAGGTAAAGGCTCCCCGCCTCGGGGTTAAGCTTCAGCCTCCCCCTGGGGTCGCGGCAGGGACATTTGGGGTCCGGGGGTGGGGGCTGCGTGCCGCTGGCTGGGCGCTGGGCGATCCTCGTGCCCCGCAGCGGGCAGCGACGGGAGCGGCACGGCCCGGGGCGCGGTGCTGCCGCTCCTCCTCCGCACGCTCCGGTTTGCGAGCGCGCTGCATCGAAATGCAGCCCCGAGGAGCTGCCCCACGCGTGCTCGTAGGAGCTAATCCTTCCCCCAGCGCGGCTGATTATTAACTAGTGGTTTCGAAGGAAGGAGGAGGGCAGGATCCCTCGTCCCACGTTTGGTGAGAGCGGCTCCCGCGGGGGCGGCGGCGGGCTCGCGTCTGCCCCGGGTACCGGGACGCGCCCGGCCGCGGCGGGCACAGCGGCGTCCCGCGGGGGCTGCCTGCCTCGGCAGCCGCTCGGGGTGGGGGGAACGATCGTGGGCCCCCCGGCTGCCGGGGCCGTCCCAAAACCTGCCGTGCCGCTTGGGGGTTGATGGATAAGGTGCCGTCGGGGGCTCTCCCAGCACCGCGGCCGGGATGCGTGCTGTGGAGCTGCTGTCCAGGAGGCTGGGGAGCGAAGGGAGAGTCCGGGTCTTCCCGGGAGCAGTGCCAGGTGAATCCCCCAAAAGCACGTTACTTATGGCGCTGCGACCCCCCCCCCCCCCCCCCCCCCCCACACACACACCTGGCCAGCCGCTCCCTTCCCTCTCTCGCAGGGCAGCTTGGAGGGGCCAGGCCGGGGCCCCCCAGCCCGGGGCCGCTCAGCGAGCGGGAGCGGCGGAGCGTGTTGCGGAGCGGGGCCGGGCGGACAGCCCGCAACAGCTCGGGGAGGCGCGGATTCCTCCCCCAGGGGGAGAGGCACCTGGAAAGACACTTTCCCCTCTCTGGGTCCGCCCGGCCCGGGCTGGGTCACTTCCCCTCGATCCTGCAAGGGCGGCGGCTTCTCCACGCGGTCCCCGGGGCCCGCGACCCCGCCGCCCTCGGGAGTCCCCCGGGCCACGAACAGAGCTGGCAGGGGAAGTCGTCCAGCACGTACTTACTGGCCACCTGGATCCCTCTAACAGTCTCGCCAAGTCTCCTAAAGCGAAGGGATGTTAGGGTGAGATTTAGTGGCGCTTGCACCAGAGGAAGGGTGGGAGTGATGTGTAGGGGAGATATATTCTCCCCCGGTAACCTCTCCCCCTCCGTCCCCAGCTCGCGCGGCCCCCTCCCCCCCGTGCCTGGCCTGGCTCGGTGCAGCAGAGCGGGCTGTGGGCAGCCCCTCGGCGGAGGTTGTGTGAATGGAGGATCGGCGTGGCTGACTCCTCCTCCCCGGCAAGCGCCTCTATTTGAGCTTTGCAAAGTTGAGGGCGAGCAGGCATCCGAGGTGAGGCGTGCGAGGCGGCTGTGCCCCCCCAGCACGCGCACGGACGGACGGACGGACACACAGCCGGGCGGACACACAGCCACGCACGCACGCCGACCGCCCTGCGCTGCGAGCGGGCGCGACCCCGGAGGCGATCCTGGAGAACAACCTCGCCCTGTCGCTGCTGCCGGCTCCCGCAGGGCTGGACCCGGGGAGCTGCGTCGCGGAGCAAACCTCCCCCAAAGGGCTGAGCTCGCCGGCCTGGTGCCTGCAGCCGGAGCCGGCCTCCGGCTTGGCAGGCAGGGGCCAGGTGTCCTGGAACAAGTGCGGCCCGGCGGGAGACTGGCTGCCCGGCGGCAGGCAGAAGGTCTGCGAGCAGATGGGGTCCGACGTCCGAGACCTCAACGCGCTGCTGCCCTCCGTGCCCTCCCTGCCGGGCAACAGCAACTGCACCATGCCGGTGAGCAGCGCGGCGCAGTGGGCTCCCGTCCTGGACTTCCCCCCGGGGGCCTCCTACGGCTCGCTGGGGCCGCACTCCTTCATCAAGCAGGAGCCGAGCTGGAACGGGTCGGACCCGCACGAGGAGCAGTACCTGAGCGCTTTCACCGTCCACTTCTCCGGCCAGTTCACGGGCACGGCCGGGGCTTGCCGCTACGGGCCCTTCGGCGCCCCGCCGCCCAGCCAGCCGCCCTCCAGCCAGGCTAGGATGTTCCCCAACGGGCCCTACCTGCCCAACTGCTTGGAGAGCCAGCAAGCCATCCGCAACCAGGGTAAGGGCAGCGCTGCCGGGCGCCCCGGCCTCGGGGGCCGTCCCCGGGGACACCCGCGTAGCCTCGCTGGATGCAAACAGCGGGCCCGCGGCGGCCGGCCGGGGTCGGGCGAACCGGCCCTGCCCGCCACCTCCCCGCCCGGCACGGCGGCAGCCTCGCCCCGGGGAGCCGCGGGAGCCCCGAGCCGCTTCCCCGCACGCCCTCGGCCGTTTGTCCGCCTCTTGCCGAATTGACCTCGGGAGCGCCGAACCCTCCCCAGGCCGGGCTGCGCACGCAGGGGCGGCTTTTGGTTTCTTTTCAGCATCTCGGCGGTCAGCTGTGCGGTGCCGCGCACCCCGCTCTGCCACCCTGCTGCCAAACTCGCGTGGGCTGCGGGGCCGGCTCGGGGCAGCCCCGCAGGAGGGACGGGGCTTATCGGCCACCGGCCCTTCCTTCTCCGTGCTGCTGGTGCTACCGCGCCGAGGGAGGCAGAGCCCGCAGAGCTTCGGGCCGTGGTTCCCGCTGCTCCCGCCGGCCCCAGAGCTGCGTGTCGTGGAGCTCCGGCCCCGCACTGCCCGGCCCGGGGCCGTGGGGCCGCCGCTGCCCCTTGTCTCGGGGACGGCCGGGAGGAAGCGGCGGGGCTGCGAGGCCCGGCCGCAGCGGTCGCCGCGGGCTCGGAGCCTCCGGCGTGGGGTCGCCGGGTCCTCTCCGGAGCGGGCCGGAGCCCAGCCCCGCGGCTCGGGCCGGCCCCGCGCTGTTGGCGGCGCTTGGTAACGCGGCCCGGGGACGGCCTCAGGCCTGCAGATACGCTGACAGCCCACGCCGCAGGGCCGGGCCGAGGGGGATGGCCCCGGCGGGAGCCGGTCGCTTCGGGCTGTCCCCTTGCGCCCTGGCGGGCGGGGGGCGAGGGAGGAGGCCGAGGCCAGGTGGGAGCTCCGAGCAGCCCGGCGGGGGCGGCCCGGGGAGACGTCTGCATCGAAGGGCAAGCTCGGTCCCGCTGCCCCGGCCCTGCCGCCCCCGGCCCCTGCCCCTGCCGTCGCCCAGCTGCGGGGCTGCAGCGTCGGAAAAGGCGGAGCGGAGCGGGGCGGCAGGGCCGCAGCCCGGCCGGCAGAGATGCGCTGCATCCCCGGGACCCGCAGGAGGCTCGGCCGCGCCGGGCGGGCGGCGAGTCCCGGGAGTGCCATGCGGCGGTGCCAGCAGGCCTGGAAGTCGCGCGGAGCATCTGTTTGGTTTTGGTTTAGAGATCCGAAAGGATTTCAGGTATCCGAGAGGGTATTTAATCGCCGCGCAGAAATAGTGACCAGGAGGGCGAGGGGATTAAAGCCGGCCCGTTTTTAACCACCGCGAAGGGAAGCGGAGCCTTTAACGCACAAGAGCACGGCGCCCGCCTTGGCGGCGGCCTTGCCCCGAGCAGGGCCGAGTGCGGGCAGCCCCCGCAGCCCCCAGCCCGCAATCTCCCCGGGACAGCGGCAGGCTGCGGGCTCCCGGCTGCCGGCTCGAGCCAGCGAGCCGCGCCCTGCGGTTGCGCCCCGTTACGGGCGCGGCGGCCGCGCAGGTGCGTGTGCCTGCGGAGCCGTGCCGGCGGCAGTACCTGTCTGCAGAAGGAGCTGCTCGCACCTCCCGGCCCGGCTCCGGTGCTCCGGAGCCCTGCGAGAGCCCGGGGGAAGGCGCGTCCCGGGGAGCGGGCGCTGCGGGGCGGCTGCCTCTCTCCGCTCGCCGCGGGGCAGCGCCGGGGCTCGGCCACCGCTACTGCAGCGACATGCGGCCGGCTCCTTCGGAAAGAGGGAATTCGCCAAAGGGTGTATGCTTTTTTTTTTTTTTCTTTCCCTTGGTTGTTTTTAAATTTTTTTTTTCGGGGATGGATGAAATGTTCTTGCTTTCGCTCTCCTCAAGGTTGAACTCTTGGTTTTCTAGCGGGTTCTTTCGACCGTGGGAAAGACGTTACCTTGGCTCTGCGATGACACTTCTGCCAAGTCTGGGGTGGGGTGTGGGGGTAGGGAGCCGAGGCTTTGAAACCTCTGCCCAATTTTCCTCTTCTCATTCGCCTGTCTCTTTCATCCAGCTGGGCTCCTCCAACAACTGGATTCCTCCAGCGGGCCCCGTTCTCCAACAGATGTACAACTTTCAATTATTTTCAGCACATTTTAATCAGGCCTGGCTCTGATAACGCCCTAATTAAAGAGACCTCGCTATCGGCAGCTCGGTTCAGAACTCAACTTTCTTATCACATTCCTGAAGCTTTGGGTCAGGCAACACCGGAAAATGCGGCCAAAACATCGTACTGCTCCGAGCTGAGTTTTGAAGGTCACCAAAAGTCTGCGTCGGGCCAAAAGTAGCGTAGAAAGTGTCAGTGTTTTCTGAAAGTTAAAAAAAAAAAAAAGACAGAAGGAAAAGGGGAAAAGGGAGTTGAAGGTTGAGCCTCTACCCTGAGGGCTAAGGGAGGAGATAAGGAGCGAGAAACAGCTGTGGGATGGGAGTCCGTGAGGTACCGGCCTGTCAACGCTGCTCGCATCGCCGCGAAAGGCGCTCTGCTCTGCTCTGCTCCGCTCCTAGGGCAGGGGCATGGGTGGTAGCCTGGGCCGGGAGAGGGTGAGCCCGCTGCTGCCCCGGCCCCGGAGTGCTAGGGCCAGCTTAAAATCATCGCAAAGGTGAAGGTTACAAAGTCTGCAGGTTGTTTTTTGTTGTTGTTGTTTTGGTTTGGTTTGGTTTTCCCGCCCCATCGCCCCCTTCATTTCTCCTGCGCAATTCCGCAGGTTAATTAAACCCTGTAATGTCGCAGGATCTGTCTGCAGAGACAATAAAACGGAGAAGCCACAATCGGCTCCCTTTGCTGCCTCCCCACTTCGGTGTCTCGGCAAAGCCCCTGTGGTTAGCGATCTGCGGCGGGTGCAGCGCCGAGCACCCCCGTAGCAGCTAACACAGCCATGCCCCGGCCACCCGCCGCTCCCAGGCGGGGCTGCAGAGGATGCCCGTGCTGCAAGAAGTCGGCTGCGAGCGAGGAGCGTGCGAGCGAGCGAGCGCTCGTGGTTGGTTTGGGTTGTGTTCCCAGCCCGCGCTGGGCTTTTTGTTTTGGTTTGTTTTTTTGGAAGAGCGGCTCTCGGAGGAGCTCGGTTCTCGGGGTAAATGCTGACGAGCCGAGAAGCCTCTGAGATAATATTACTTTGTAATTACTTTTTTAGCTGAAGTTGTTTAGCCAGCTCCAAGTCATTAATGAAAGTTGGTGTCCAAGCACCTGATTTACGATTTCGTGTCGGCCCGGGGTCAGCAGAGGTGGTCTCTTTCCATCTGAATCTGCTCGGCGTAGGAAACAAAATAGGCTGTTTATTATTTTGGAGAGCAATTTTCGCTGAAAGGAGGAGTTTTATTTTTGCATGTAACATTCCGCCTCTTTATTGCAGACTCTTCAGAAAGCTGCTCTTAAAAAAAAGAGAGAGATTAAAGGGTAACTTCTAAATTGGAAACGGCAGAGGAGTACACAGAGCAGATGGGAATCTTCCTCTTTAATATGAGCAACAATTAACGAAAACATCCTTTTTATTACCGAAGCCGATCTGTTCTCTTTAAACACGAACGAGACTTCCGACTGTCCGCCCCTGGGAGCGGGCTGCCCGGCCCGCCTCTCCCGCGGGGCTGCCCCGCGCCCCCGGCTCCCACCGCGCCGCCCTGCGCCCGCAGCCCCCCGGTTGCGGTCCTGGGCGGGTTCTGGGGAGCGCGAAGGAAGGGCATAACCCTTGCCGCGGCTTTTCCCCCGCCGTGCCCAGCAGCACCGGGGCAGGAGCGGCGGGGCGGGGAGCTGGGGCAGCCCGCGGCGGCGCCTCTTGCTCGACGCCGGCGTGGAGCCGCCCTGCGGGAGGCTGGCGGCGGGCTCCAGGCCGGGCAGCCCGTGACCCCCCTAACCCCGCTGTGCTCTCTCCGGCAGGTTACAGCACCGTGGCTTTCGATGGGACTCCGAGCTACGGCCACACGCCGTCCCACCACGCTGCACAGTTTACAAACCACTCATTCAAACACGAGGACCCCATCAGCCAGCAGACCTCGCTAGGTAATTCCAGGCGCCGCTGCTGGGGCCCGGCTCAGAGCCTGGGCTGCCCCACTGCAGGACGCGGCCGGGGCTAACTCTCTCCCGCTTCCTCTGCAGGGGACCAGCAGTACTCGGTGCCTCCCCCGGTGTACGGCTGTCACACCCCCACGGACAGCTGCACGGGCAGTCAGGCCCTGCTCCTCCGGACCCCCTACAACAGGTACCGCCGCCAGCAGGGAGCTTTGCCTGCCTGCCTTCCCCTCGATTCGCGCGGGGTGCTCGGGCGGGGTCTCTCCCTGACGTGTCGTTCCAGCAGCTTTCTCTTTGCTGCGAGGAAACAAGTTCAGTTTTCCCTTTCTCTAAAAACAAAACAAAACAAAAACCCAACAAGATGCACACGTTAAAAAAGAAAAGGAAAGGAGAGGCTGTCCCTCCAGCCCGGCCCCGCCGAGCTTTCCGGGGCCGGGTCCCCGTTCCGGGGAGCCGCTCTTCCTCGGCAGGTGCCAGCCGCCCGAGCGCAGCGGGCACACGCCTGGCGCAGGGCCCGCTGGCGCCCAGGATTTGGGATTTGCTCCGGTGCGCTCTTCCTACCGCCCGGGCCGAGAGGAGAGGCACGGGGCAGCCCGGCGGAGCCCTGCCCGTCGCCTGCCGCAGAGCATCCCGCGCTGCCCGAGGCCGTGCGGTGCCCGCGGCCCCTCCGCCCCCGTCCCGCGGCCTCTGCTCCGGTCCTCGGGGTGCAGCCTGCGCTCGGCGCGGCCGGACCACGTCTGGGGAAAGGTGGCGGCCTGCCCGGAACCGGGAGCCCCCGCTCCTGCTCCCCTCTATTGCCGGGAGGGTGCGGGAGCGCTCGCCGGTGGGCGGCAGCGAGGATCGGGCGGGCAGCACGGAATGAGAGGCCGGAGGCTTCGGCACGCAGACCAGAAGCCCTCCCGATGGCTCCCAGGGGTGGAGGGGACCGGCCTGCAGAGAGGTTGTTTTCTGAGAACGGGGCAATACAACTATGGGGTTTCCTTGCCGGGAGAAAGGTGTATCTGGAGCTTTGCTCTAAGCGCGATCTGGCCTTACAAACAGAAGGGCCCGCTGCAAAAGCGGTTTCCCATTTTCTTCCCTCTGGCGTGGGGGCTGGGCGCGCCTCTCGCAGTTTTACAACGTGTTTAGTGAGCAGGGAAGTTCCCCAAAATTTATTCTTCAACTTTTTGTGAACTTGGAGCCAGTCCCGTATCTTCGAGTTGCTAAGTAACTCTAGCACACAAAACAATATGCCTCTGCGAAGGAAGCCGCGAGCGGCTCCTCTTAGAGGCCGGTCATATCATCTCTGATTAATCAACACTGGACGCGGGACAACAAAATTCTGTCACTTCCAGAAGCCACTTCTCTAATGAACGTGAGTTGACGTCAAGGGAAGGAGGGAATGAGGTAATGAAGGAAGGAAAGAAGCCTATCCAGAGAGATTAGCCTGCGGAATAATTGGCGGGGAGAACTCCTGCACCGAAGTGGCAGAGATTGCTCGCCTCGCAGGGAAATCTATAAATATGATTTGTGGGGAGGCGTCGGGAGGGCAGCTCCGAGCCGCCGCTCCGGGAGCGGGCCGGGCCCCGCCGGGCCCCGGGGCTCTGTCCCCGCTCCGCGCCTTGGCACCGGCTCCCAGGGAGGCGAGGTGTAAAAGAAGGCCGCAGCTCCTCCCGAGAGCGGGACCCTCACGGGGAGCCAGCGCCAAGCCTCTCCCGGCCTCTCCTTCGTTTCCCCAGCGGGCAGCTTCGGTTCTGGCGAAGGGGTGTGGAAAGCCCGGCCCGGCGGGTACTTCTCCCGCTCATCCCCCGGAGCGGTCATTTTCGCACGCAGGGGAGCGAGCCCGATGCTGGGAGGCGCGATCCCAGTGGGATCCGTGCTTCCAGCCTTGCCTCCGCGCAGGAGGGCGTCAGGACGGGCACCGAGCGCGGCTGGGCGCGGCACGGCACGGCCCCAACCCGCCTGCCGCGGGGCCCATCTCGTCCCGGCCTCGGCCTCCATCCGACTCTGCTCCCCGGCAGGTTTCCTGCTTGCCTCGGTAGGATGCGGATTAAGCCCGTAAACCTCCCTGGAGCTAATACTGATGTGCATGGGGTGTGTAAATCGGCAGAACTTGCTCCAGGTGGAGGGAGAGCCCCTGCAGTACAAGGCCCGCTCCGGCAGCTCAGCCTGAACAGGTGGGGGAGCTCGGGGACCCTCGTCCCCACCTCCACGTGTTCTTGGGGGGGAAGCCCGGGGAAAAGCGATTTTCCCACCGCACGACTGTTCTTCCTAGGAAGAGTTGTCAAGGAAAAGGGACGGCCGGTTACCCTGCGAGACATCAGCCACGTTCCCAGCGGCCTGAAAACCAGCCGCGCTCTTTCTGTCGAAAACCGATTTGGCGGAATCTCTGTACTTGTTTTTAAGGCCATGTTTATTCCGTGTCCCTTGGCGAAGCTCCGTTTTGCTTTCGCAGCCCAGGCGCGCTCTGCCCTCGCTTTACAGCCTTTACAGGCCGAGCCTGCAGTGCCCCCAGCGCGCCCCCCGCCAGGGGCGGCGGCCCCAAGGCACCGCCCGGAGCCGCTCTCGGCTTCCCCCTCCCTGGGCAAGGGGCCGCGGGCCTCGGGGCGCGCTGTCGGGTCCTGGTGTGCCGTCCCCGAAGGCAGGGCCTGCCGCTCCGCCTGGAGACCTTTCCCGCGTCTCCCGCACCAAGGCAAAACATGCAGGGAGGCGAGAGCTTGAAGCGCTAGCCGGGAGATCGTAATTCTCGGGCTGGAAGCGAAAGCATCTCAGCAATCTCGCCCCGGCAGCTCTTGCTCGCCGCTTGCTGCGCAGCCCGCCCCGCTGCCAGGGAGCGCTGGGGCAGGAGCAGGGGCAGGGGCTGGGGCCGGGGCCGGCTGCAGCCGTACCCCGCTGGCCGGCGGGCCTCGGGTGGCCGGCGCTGGCCGGTCCGTCACGGCGAGGATGTGAACTTTTCTACCTCGCGCTGTTTAATGTAGTAAACATGCCCGATGCTGAAAATTTACTGTGAGTCACACTTACAAAGACTTTAAAAGTGGAGGAGTCTCGGTTCAGATTATAGCTCTTTCTGCGCAGAGGTCAAGAACTCGGTAATACTGCGATGCAGGCCAAAACAAACTCTATATGATCTACTACTGGTTTCCTTTTAAGTTCCCTTTTTGCTCAGCTTTGACTTCCTTTTATTCCACTCCAACTTACATTAATCCCCCTTGTAGAAACGTTCCCCCCCCCCCCTTCCTCTCGTTTCTCTTTAAAAGCATCTCCGTAATGAAAATAAGTTATTTTTAGTGTCTTCTCTGCGGCCATTTGGAGGGCCGGCGGTTCAGATTGGAACCAACGCAGGCACATCCCCAGAGACCCCGCTTTCCTTCTCATAACTCAAGCCTCATTCAAAGCCGAGATGCTGAGCGGGGCTGTTAGCTCCGTGAGATCATCTTGTGGGGCTGTCAATACCAAACCGCGCAGATGGAGCTGCCCGTGTCCTGCTCTCCGTCACGCGTCAGACGCGAGACACCCGATCCTTTCTTCCTCGGTGCCCGGCGGCCCCCGGGCGACCCGCGGCCAACGCCGGGCTTCTGGGGGTGCGATCGCTCCGGGACGGCGGATCCTCGCCCCGCCCGGCTGCGGCGGGAGCCGCGCCCCCCCCACCCCGACCCCTCTGCCCGCAGCGCGGGACAGGGGCCACGTCCCGGGGCCACGACCCGGGGCCGCCCCAGCGGCAGGGCAGAGCGCGGTTCCGCTCGCCCTCTGCCCGCCTGGTTTGCGCGGAGCCCGACGCGGCTCCCTGCGGAGCGCCGAGCTGATGGCGGAGGTGCCAAGCGAGGGACGAAGCGCGGCTGTAGGGTGGCGAGGGCAGGAGGGGGCTCTGAGGGCGGAGGTGTGGGCAGCGGGCTGGGGCTTCGCCGCGCTCGGCAGCTGCGCCGGTCTCCGAGCGGCTTGTTCGGGGCGCTGTCACCCAACCGCCGCATGCAGTACAGTGGCTGCTAGCTAGTGACAAGATGAATAAGTGTATTGCTTTATGAAAAAGCAAAGGAGGGGAAAAAGTGGATATTGTGGGGGAGGCTCTTATAAATGAACTGTCAAGAGAAAGAAAGTTAAAGGGAAATCTCCTGCTGTAAATGCATCGGGCGGGCACTTCTAATAAAAATCAGGGTCCTGGAGGAATTAATTACAGCAGCATTACAGGAAGAATTCGTGGAATTGCAAAACGTAGTTGGCACAGACCAGCACGAGCTGCTATTGCAAATGGGGAAACTGCAGGAGAGTTTAACAATTCCTGAGCTGATATGCAGGACATTGTAGTAGCATAATAGCAGTGCAGACACACTAATGAATAATAGTGTCCAGTGATACTGACAAATGATATTACACATACTTCGAGATTGAAGTCACTTAATTTGTTTTTATATGCAAAAGCTTCCCACCGGAATCTGACTTTTGTAGGTCGCTTCTACCTGCCATGCGGGAAAAAAAAAAAAAAAGAAGAAAAAAAAAAGAACAACTCCGCAGTAAGAACGATATCAGCTCACTTCCCAAGCCCCGCGGATTTAGGTGCGATCCATCACAGCAGACGTGCGTTTGTCGGGCATCCATCACGGCGCCCGTTTGCGAGGCCGGGGCGGCCCCGGCCGCCTGCCCCCGGGGGGGCCGCTCCTTCCCGAGCCCGCCGAGCCGGGCCGCCCGGCCCCCGCCGCCCCCGGGCCGCGCTCTCTGCAGCACCCGCGTGTGCCGCGGCCCCGCGCGTTCCCAGCCCGCGGCACCGAGCGGGGAGAAAGCCCGGCGCGTTCCCGTCGTGGGGTTAGTTTATCGCTCAGCCACTCCATTTTTCTTCGGCTTGTCAAGCCCCTCTATGTAGTCCCATCCATCAGGAGCCACGATAGCCGTTTCAGTCCATTAACCACGTGATCCTTCCCACTCCCGGTTAAAGCAGTTAACAGATTTGCCTTTTTTAAACAAATAATCTGCTTTGTTAGCCCACAGGTCTGCCTGTATTCGTTTCATTGATTTCAAAGTGCCAATATCGGATGTGACTTTCCTGTAAGGAAAACTTTACAGATCTTTACACATTTGCAGTCTTGCAGATTAAAAGAGACTTTTCACAGGCTTCTTCTCCTCTTCTCTTCTCTTCTCTTCTCTTCTCTTCTCTTCTCTTCTCTTCTCTTCTCTTCTCTTCTCTTCTCTTCTCTTCTCTTCTCTTCTCTTCTCTTCTCTCTTCCATTGTCTCTTCTCTTGAATGACTACATCGATAAAATTAATTCAGTAAGATAAATTAACTTTGTGCTGTTTTAAAATTGAAAAACGTTGACAAAATGTTGCTATTTTGACGTATTGGTTTTCAGTTGATCACAACGATGTAGTTCTAATTCTAGCTATTTTCGTAACAGTGACAATTTATACCAAATGACCTCACAGCTTGAATGCATGACATGGAATCAAATGAACTTGGGATCCACACTGAAGGGGTAAGGCGCTTTCTTTTTCTCTGACCTGTTACCCGCTGTAGCTGCACTAACCAGTGAACCTCGCGTTGCGTTTCACGACGTGCATCCGGCCACTACCACGAAAAACTACTGGCCGGGCTGGCAGCGCTCATCAGCCGCCCGTGCCCCCACAGGCTCGTGCCACGGAGCCGGGAGCGCGAAGCTGCGGCTGGGCCAAGGCGGGCGGCAGGCGTTGAGGCGGCCCAAGCCCCTCGCTCCGGCCGGCCCCGGCCCGACGCAGCCGCCCCCCGGCCCCGGCCCCGGCCCCGAGCCCGGCTCCGGCCGCCGCGCAGAGCCCGGCGCCGCTCCCCGGCGCTCGGCCGGGCCGCCCCTGCGCGAGCCGTCGCCCCTCGCTGCCACCCCTCTTCCCTTTCCCGCCCGTCGCCGGGCCCTGCGTCCTGTGTCCCGGCCCGGCCGCCTCCCGGCTTCCTTCCTCCCGGCCATTGTCGCCCTCCCACCTGCCGGGAAGAGGCTCCGGCCCGCCTCCCCCGCGGGGCTTCCTGCCGCTGGGCGGGCAGGAAGGCCCCGAGGCGCCGCGGGGCCGCGCCGGGGTGGCGGCCACCGGGCGGGCAGCGAAGCACAAGGAGCGAGCAGCGCGGTGCGCAGCCCCCCGGGGCCGGCGCTGCGACGGGCGGCAGCCGAGGTCCTCCCGTGGCCCGGTGCCCCCCGGCGAGCATCAGACAGAGTGGGACCTGCTGGGGTGGTGCGCGGCCGTAAGTTCCCCTCGCCCCATCTCCGACTGGTGCCGTGAGCAGAAGAGCCGCCTTTCGATCCGAGTCAAAAGAAAGCCAAAGATGGCCTGCTCTGCTCTGAGCGGATGGTTGGTTATGAAAACGCCCCTACCGAAGGTAGGTGTCACCAGCCCGCTTTGAGATGTTCTCGGTGCCTAAGCATGTGTTAACACTCTTGAGTGAACAACAGGAGAAATCTAGAAAAGCCCACACAGATCTACACTTTCACATAGCCATCCTTACCAGTGGAAACCTCATTCAATATGGACATTGTCCATATTGTTCAATGCTGTAGTGTGATGAAGGAAAAAAATGGATCTGCTTCTACCTCATTCACAAATGGTGTTTGAAGGTCAGATGGTAGCATAGTAAACTATCTTGGAATGGCCCTACTATGTTGAGTCCGAGGAGATCTGTCAAGGAGATCCCTTGCGGTTAAGAAGATCCCCAAATCCTACAGTTGTGTACAGTTCTGTGTCTTTGCTGCTGACTCTTTCTTTTTAAAGGTTATTTCCTACTTTTTTTTTCCATAAGTGTTTGTGATTTCCTCTTTAATCTGTACCCTTTAAAGATCAGTCATTGCAATATTAGACACTGTTTTGTCTTTTCTGAAGAAAATATCCTGCAAAATGGAGAAACACATCAACCTTGACTGAGGTCCAAGTTATTAAAGCAAGGAAGAGGTTATTCTTTGGGGAACTCAGTGAAAAAAAAGACACAATAGAAATATTAAAGGAGTACTGAACAAAATAAATGGCTTTTTACTTGTCCAGGAGTCAGACTGTTAGCAGTGTAAAGTATGTGACCTAGGATGCTTGAAAGGGGAAAAAAAAAAAAAGAGAAATCAAGATGAGTGATCTATGGTAAAACAAAGCTGAAAGTTTTGGTATAGGCCAAGATTGTAGAATCTGTGGAAAATCAGTGCTAGACATAGCCTCATCACTGGTAATATGAGCCAAAATAGTTATCTGTCTTTTCTGGCTGAGAGTTACAATACACAGTACCTCCAATCTCACTTGCCATGAACATAAGGTATTCTTCCCAAGATTTACATCTTTAAAATATATGAACTGTTCATAAGCGATTCCCAGGCGTTTAGTATTTCAGATGTTTTTCTCGATCTTGTAATTGAAGAATTTTGGAATCAATCTCTCTGTTGAAATGTGGAGCTTCCAGATTCTGTCCAATGCTGACAGTCCTTGTTTAGCTCCTTGCTTTGGGTTCTCCCCAGCACTTCTTCCTGGCTTAGCGTGCATTGTAATAAGGAAGAAAACATTACTGGTAAGCTCTGCAAGTAGTTAGACAACTCCATGATTGTCTAAAGCTTAGGGGTCGTACACTTCGTACTTGACAGTGAACCACCAGTTCAGTAGCTTGTTCTTGGGGTTCATGTTCAGCATAGGTTTGATATACTGAAGGGAAGCTATTGCCATCTATTTTAGGCAGGGTTTGTTAACAGCTTCTGTGCTAGAGCTGTCTAGCAGTTTCTCTGAAAGCATTCTGGTTTTAGCTGTTCACATTTTTGCCAATATTTGTTTGGTTAGCTATAGAATTCCTATTAAAAGTTTGAAATTTGGCAATGAATACTTCAGGTGGTAAAAGCTGACAGTAACAATCATTCCTATTGAGTTGTGAGAAGGGCAAGAAGTTTCTTTGTTTCTGCGGGTTCTAGTCTTTGAGTGCCTTCAGCAGGTGTAAGCATTAGGGAACAGAAGAAGGCATTGCCTGGGCATCCAGACAAGGTGGGCATTAAAAGCTATGGAACAGAGTGCCTGTCTGGGCATCACTGCCTGGTGGAGAGAGGAACATAAGGTGAGCAGAGGTGGTGTCTTCTGACAGAGTGTGGCAGTGTGAGAGACTGGCAGGTGAAGGGGAGAGAGGTGTATATGGGGAAGCAGATAGAAAAGGCTGCAGCTAACCTAGTCCAGAACATGGAGTAGGTTCCTAAAAGTTGAATTCTAGATGTTTCTACTTGCTGGCAAGCTAAAAGGAAGTCTCATAGTCCAAAATAAGCTTCTCTCTGCAAGGTGTTGTCACTAGGGAAGATGACAACCCCCTGCTGCTACCGTGTAGTCGGAGCGCTTTGAATCTGTGTGGTAGAGTTTCACTTAGATTTGGAATGCCAAAGACTGAGTTCAGGTTGTGCTTATAACATATGTGAAGTCAGGGCCTTGGACGAGGGAAGAACAGCCCACGTTTGCTGCCTTGTGAGCTGCTCTTTTGGTTATGTGTTGCCTGTTTGTCTGGAGACTTCTCAGTCCCGTTCTGAGCTTTGGGTGGACAAGAGGGAGGGCTGTCTTGGCTGCAGGAGCTGTCACATAAATGGGCAACTTCCAAAATCTGAAAGGAAAACTTCATGGTTAAGGCAGTGAATGGCACTGTTTGCTGATGGTATTTTGTGGTATTTTGTTTGGAGAAGCTGAGACCTGATTTATACTGTTGAAGGAAAGCCATGGGTCCTTTGGTTATTATGCTGAAAACTCAGGTCCCAGACATCTCAAAATGGATGTCCAAAATTTGCAGACACCTTTTCCCTCAGCTTCTGTCCTTAATATCTTTGTGTTGCTTTCTTATTTGTACAATGTGGAAAATGATGGCTTCCCTTATAGTATTTTTGTGGAGGTAGGCCTCATGACTATAAAATCCTCCTTGATAGTTTGATGAGTTCTATATAAAAGGGACATGGAAATAATTTATACCAAGCAGGAAATGATATGGCATGGTAGGCAAGAAGTATAGCCACATATCCAACAGCAAGACTTAACAGAAATATTACATAGTTTTCTCTTCAGCTGCTCGAGTAAAAGTTATATTTCTGACAGTCACCTGAAATCATACATATACATATAACCAGACAACTTTTTTTTTTTTTTTTTCCTTACTGTTTGGTTTTGCTTGCATTTTAAATGATCAGCGTATTTCATGGACATTTGCTGTTTGCTGAGTTTCACTGGAAGGAAAATTACGTATAATGTTTGTAGAACAGTATTAAAACTGCATTTAAAACAGATTTTGTTTACAAGTGAATTGTAAACGTTTTTCTGTTTACCTATAGCAGTATTATTAGTAAAATTTGGAGGTGTAAAACTTCCTAGGTGGGATCAGTTCTATAATCAACATGAATTGGCAATGGGCAATGACCCATGGTCTCTGACACTCAATCGCCCCTTTCCCACTGATAGCTGAGGATCTCATTTTGAGGGAAGTGTTGGGTGAAACCCTGATTCCACTGAGGTCAAAAATCCCCAAAACTATTGAAGTCGATGAGAGTAGAGTCCCCTGAGACAACTGCTCATCAACCAGCTGGTTTTCTCATTGAAGATGGCAGAAGGGCTGTAATCTGTGAAATCACATTTTTTAATGTTCCTTTGCCTTGGAAAGTGCAGATAAATGCAGCTTTAAGCTCCACCCTCCGTATAGTATTAGACAAAAAGCAGGCAGAAACATGATCTTCTATATAGCTAATCAGAATCTCTTTGCTGTCTCCATACATATTTTTCCCAGGGTGCTAGGATGGTAAATATTTTAGCAGAGGGAATTAACTCTACTTCTCTTCCTTTATGTTCTGTTATCAACGGGACTAGCCCACACCCTCACTTTGCCTCATTTTTGGCTCTGTTTCTAAACCCTAAAATTCCTGTTCCTGCATTGAAACACAATTAAATTGAGGCTTAATGTGGTGCCTGTTTTATGTAATCTTGCTTTCTGGCTTTTTTTATTCTTCCAAGTCTGAATCTCATGAATCAATTTGTATTCACGTTTCATCTGAAATTTTCTAACTCTCCTCAGTATGCCCTAAAGCTTCCCTTTTTTGGTTTATGAAATAATAATAAAAAGGTTAACTTTTCAGATTAAGTTGTAACTGGTTTATACATTAGACAGACAATTTCAGTTTAACAAAGTAAAAATGGTGTGAGAGAGAAATTGCAGCTTGATTATTTTTTTTAAATATTCAGATTAGAATGTCATCTTTTATGAGTTTTTTTTATAACCACTTAGATTGATACAACTCTTTAAAGCTGCTCTGTTTTTCATCACACGTTCTCATCTGTAAAACCTTCATTTTTATTAATCTTTGTACAATCTGTACAACTTTGAGATTAATCATTTTAAAAGAGCTACTCTCCGAGTGTTAAGGATTTGCTGGACTAACGGTAAATGCAAGTGCTTCTAAATATTCTACAACACATAGCGCTTGCTTAGCATTTTATGTTGCACAAGTATCAGACTTTGTTTCCCAGTTATCTAGAGTTACATTTTATGGATTTGTTTCCCGGTCTGTTTCTGGCTGCCTAGAACCAGAGAGCAAAATATACCGAGTTGTTTTTTCACCAACTAACTTGATGAATTATAAATATTTATAGTCCAGTTCTGCCCTGTCCTGTTCCCATTAAAATTAAAGGGAATTATATATTTACAAGTAAAGGCAGGAATAGACTGGGAAGCCAAGTCCTTCAGTCCTTACTCAAGCAAAAATTCCTGTTAGAAACTGACAGGCCAATTTGGCTGCATCTTGCCTTGCTTAGTTTTTGAGTCCTTTTAGGACTTGTGAAGGGATTGGTCTAATGTCTCTCCTAGCTATAACTCTGGGGACTCTAGTATTTTTGGTTCGACTCTTCGCCTCCTGCTTATCCCCCTGGTCTTAGCTGAGTGTCTCTGGGGGTGAGGGAGGCAGCCCAGGAGCCGCGGCTGAGCTGCCAGGCGTGCTGCGTGCACTTCCCCGGGCTGCGGTGGTGGTGCTGAGCAGCCTGTCCTGCAGGAGGGAAGATGCGTGTCCCGGTCCGAGGAGCCTTTTCCTCCTGAAGTGTTCTTCTTCATCTACCCTGAATTAGCACTGCTCATCCGAACGGCACAGTATATATCATCTCGGAGGCGTCATCTTTTTAACTGACAGTACAGTTGTCAGTGGATCTGGGATGTACGATGTAGGTATTACAGAGCTTTGGTGGAGACCTATGATATTACCTAGTCTGGGGAGTGTATCAGGACAATTTTTGTTATAATTTTTATGCTTTTTGTGGCCTATGTGTATGAGGCATTGTCTGTTTGCCTAGTTAAATGTAGAATGCCTGACTAGAAAAGATGGAAATTAGGAATTTCCTACCCTCTTAAGATTTCCAGTTACTTGAAGTACTGGAGGTATAAATTCATTGGTTATTTGTATTGCTCATATATGTAGGACTGCATTCCATCATTATCTCTTGTATGCAGTAAAGCAGGTGTTTGAGTTTCAGTAATGTATTTAGGAGATTTGTGTGTGTGTGTATACATACATATAGTTTTGTATCAGTTTTATTTTAGTATATAATTTGCAGCATTACAAAGCCAGACAGCTGTGTAAGCATGGTATACCTTTTGTGGCATACACCACGGATGCACTGAGTGAAGAAGCTGGAATTAAAAAAAATGTATTTCACAATCAGGTTACTATCGATGCAGAGCTAAGGTTGGAGTGAAGAGAGCAGCAACAGGGACTGGTTGTGAAAACTCCCCTTCAGCGTTCCAGTTTCTTCACTAAGCTGAAGGAGCAGTCACCTGTTAATTTCTATCTCCCTGGAGGCCAGATTATTCCGTAGGGCTTTGTAGTGAATAAATATAATTTTAACCAAGGAATCTCCTGATTGATTTTACTGCCATCATCCATGTGACCACGCTGAGTACCAGCCAGGGTTGATGAGAATGTTGACCATGTAAAATGGGAGCTCTGGTTACGGCTTATTAAAACACCTCTCACAGGGAGCTGTGGCTGTTCACTTGTTCATATACTGTGGGTCAAGAAGCTCTGAAAAGTTTTAATGTTCTAGGCTTTGCAGTTGTGTGTACAGTTATGGTGTAGTATAATTAGAAATAATGGGAGGAAATTTCAAAAAGGCTGAATGCTGAGGAAGCCTTCCCAAATAAGCAATAAAAATTGAGGTGGAGATCATCCAAAGGATAACTCCCGTCCAGTGTCACTCTTGAGGGCACAGACAGGCTCTTTGTTCTGTTTCTTATTCTTGGGAGGAATTATTTCAGAACTGACTGGTCTTTACAAAAACGTTCATCACTGAAAGATGAAAACCATGGGAATTTGGAGGGAAAGTTAGGTTGGGTTTTGTGGCCTAACCTTTTACTGCGTATTGTTGTTTCTCCTTCTAAAGTTTCTGTCCTGCAAAGTCTTGTCTGACTCAGTGTCTCTTGTTTGTTGTAAGGCGTAAGGTTGCTAACGCAGGCATGGGTGAGAGGTACAGTTATGTGGAGTAACTAATGCTGAAGTTCATATTTACCCTTTATTTGCTGATGTATTACAGATCAGCAACGGCTTCTACTGCAGAAATCCCTCCTTATAAATAGCAGTTCTTATTTCTGTTTTAATTTGTGATTAACATGGCTATCACCATGGACTGGGTGCTTTTCAACTGTTTTTTTCATCTGTGGAGTTTCCTGCCTTTAAATAGAGAGGAAAATTCAATGCTAGTGGGGAGCGCGAATTGTGCAAATGATAATTTGTTACTTGTATTAAGGCACTAAGAACCACATTGGACCCTAAACAGAGAGGAGACCCTGTTCAGTTAGACATGGTACGTGTCTAGAGAAGTGTTTAATCCGTTTAAATCAGACAATGGTATTTCTCTTATAATTACAGAATGTTACAGATCAGAGATACTTTATTGCCACCACCCTAAAAATTACTTCATTATAATCACTCGGTTGCCAGTTAAAATTGAAACAAACGGAGCATGCTTTCCTAAAGGCATAGCCTTTCATTTGAATGGCCAGGTGGAGCCAGGATTTGAATCTGGTATTTTAGCAGCAAAGGACTTGATCTAAAGGAACGCATCTGCCAGGTGGCAGCCTGCAAGCCGCTATGTGGACGAGTAACAAGGAATGTGACCTGCATGCTGCAGTAATAGCTGTTCACAAATACTGCTCCCCTCCTGTTCAGCGAAGTTCACAAATGGTTGAGACGTCTCCCACATTCCAGTTCCACTGGCTGTTCTGCAAATCACTTAAGAGGTTTAAAACTTCCTTGTAATTCTACTCTGCACATGAACTTTGAGTGAAGAGAAAGGAAGGACCAGTGAAATGAGAGCCTGGGCCTCAGGGACCCCTTAAAATTGCTATTGCAAGCATTTGGCAAAGACTGGGATAACATCCTATGTATCCATCTTTGTCCCTAGCTGTGTGCCCTTGGGCTTTGTTCTGGGCTTTCTTATTTCTAGTGCAGTGTAAAATATGAACACGTACTGTTGCCAGTATATATGCATACATGTGGCAATGTCCACACTAATGTAACATACTTGTTCATTTACATTATTTTTACATTAAGAAGGTTGCAGACAGGAAAAACAGCAATATCCCTGATATTCTGGAAAGCAGAGTGTAGGATTTTGAAGAATAAATATAAGTAAATAAGCATATGATTGTGACACCCCAAAACCACAACAAAAGTTACAAAATTTTAAAATTGTCACAATTCTGTGTAAGGAATCTTGATAATTTATACCTTTTTATTTATTTATTTTTATAAAGGGTTAATTTGTAGTGTATCCTGCAAACTGATATGTGGGATAAATAGTTTGGACATTGATTTGTAATCTCTGTTTATGAGTACATGACTGCTATTCTTATAAATGTCATCACTTTCTTGGTAGTATCTGGTAATATCTGAGTCATGAGGTGCTGACAAAAATCCACTGCACTTAATGTGAAACTTGAGGCATTTTGCTCATTCCAAAAGATATTAGCAATAGCCAGCCCCACATTTAACTGATAAATAATGTGTACATGTGCACATGACACAGTTATGCTGCTATGTGGATTTTTTCCCCTTACCTAAAATCTTTGTGGAAATGCATCAGAGTTCAGATCATGGCTTTTTTTTTTTTTTTTTTTTTTTTTTTTTTTTTTTCTGGACTGCCTTAATGGATACTAATAGATGTATGCATGGAGTCAGTACATTGTGCTGGAAGGGAGCGGGTTCATATGAAGGTGGAGCAGGTTTCCTTTAGTGAATTCCATTTGAGCTTGGATAGCCTGGCTACAAAAGCGAACTCTACATACGTTATCACCAACTTAAGAAATGAAACCTCTCAAATGGAGCTGAGTAGTGAAAAATATTTCATTTCTCCATTATTCTCCTCTTTATTTACAGCCATACAGCAGGATATGAAAATGAGAACCACAGTGCTCCCATGTTATACAGCTGTGGGGCCCAATACAGAATACACACCCATGGAGTTTTTAGAGGCATACAAGTGAGTATAGAAGGCCATTCTTCATAGGGAAGTAAAACTGCTGCCTGCTTGTAATGGTCACTTACTACTTACTTCACTGGTTTTTATAAATCCATCCTTGATTTCAGTTTCCCTGTGTTATCAAGTAATGCTTGACATAAGTGTCATGACTTCACTGAAACCACTGAAGTATAATACAAGATTTCTTTCTGAAACCGTTGTTTAAAATTGCTTATTTCTCCTTCTAAAATATATCTGTGAAGCAGGATTCCTTACCAGCTTTTCCAGATGGTTCAAAATTCAGCTTCCAACTTCTAGCTCCAGCCACTTTGGCCACGTGAAACTTCTGTGGTTACAATGGACCAAGTCTGATGACTGCATAAAAAGTACTAGATGACATTTTGCTTTTAAGGATTTCTGAAGCTTTACTAATTCAAACACATTTCCTTAAAACAAAATATAATAAGTGATTGTTTCCTAATGACTAAAGAAATATTTGGAAGGAACTTATCATTCATGGGAGTTAATTTCCTCCCTTTCTGAACAGTTATATCATTGATAAATATCACTGTAAAAAATATACCTTCTTAAAACTGATGGCAAAGTCATCACATAGTACTTGTCTCTTCTGTGTTTCTCCTTCTGTGTTGTCAGCCTGCATGAATGTTTTTAGACGGCATTTTTTCTCCTATTCTTTTCTCTACGGTTTAGTAAGTCATTATTCAGTAGCGAGTTCTCAGAAATAGGCTCACGAGCCAGCTTTTTGTTGAGTGAATAAAAGTAAGCATGGACATTGTTTATGGAAGTTAATTATCCCAGAAGGAGAAGATCACCTTTGATGGAACATTGTGACAGAGGCCAAAACTCATTAAAGCTGTACTATTCACCAACTCCACCTGGACAGTTTTTCTTGTTTTATGTTTTACCAATTTGTATTAACCCAATACATAATTTTTTCCCATACATTAACTTTGCGTGGATATTTAAAATATTTAAAATATTTAAATATTTAAAAGAAGGGAATGTTACTCTGGCTAATGCTCTTATCTATTACATTGGAATATACCTAAAACTATTTCATATGCCAATGAGTGTTACTTTCATCATTGTGTGATTATACCTGAGGTTAGAATATGGCCCATTTAGTCTTGCATATAAATATTGGTGAGAGAATTTAGTGAGTAGAGTTCACTGTGTTTTACCTTATTAAATAATTTTAATAATCTGGAAGTAACAGATTAAGGTATACTAAAGTTGTACTTCATTAATGTAGAATAGAATTCAGTTGCTTGTTTGCAGTGAGGTATATTTAAGTATCTCTTTGTCATGGAGAAGTGCCCCTGACTGTTTGCCTTTCAATATGCTAAGCAAAAGCTTGTGAACATACACATCTGTCATTGTAGGATGTCCGACGGGTGCCAGGAGTAGCACCAACTATTGTCCGATCAGCAAGCGAGACAAATGAAAAACGTCCCTTCATGTGCGCATACCCTGGCTGTAACAAGAGATACTTTAAGTTGTCCCATTTACAGATGCACAGCAGAAAGCACACTGGTAAGTGTCAGCATTGATGGCTATCAATCAAGTTAGAGCACTGGACAGCAGAATGGCTAGGGCGATTCTGAAACAGTGTAAAGTGCAAGAGATGAACTGCCAGGTCAGGGACAGTGAGAATGTGCCAGTTGGGGTAGATGCGTGCTGTCACTGGGGCAATCCCCCTTTTGGATGAGAAGACTGTGAATCTAGCGAAATAAAACACAGAGCAACCCTGACAGCAAGTAGATCACCTCTCTCCCTCTCAGACTGTTATAGGACATCATTCAGGGCCATTAATTTTCTTCTTCTTTCTATTTTTCTTTAATTTAGGAGCATCAAAGCTTGCTCCAAAATTTAACTGTTGTTAACTACTAAGAAGTTCCCATTATTTTCTCCCCTTATATAAGCCGTGTCTGGTTGGGGTTGGAGGCAGGGACTGGCAAAGGAGCTTGCTTGCTCTGGGATCTTTTCATGAAGAATTGAACTTGAAGCCACTAATTCGTATGGTGAGATCTGGGTTCTATCTGATTTTAGGCAATCCAGTTTACGTCTCAAAATGTGGAAATAACATGTCCTGCTGTATCTTGCAGGCTATTAAAAAGGACTGTTTCCCCTATTTGAAGATTTATACTGTTGGAAGTGTGTAATTATTATGTGTAATATCTTTAGATATGCATCTTACACTTTTTTTATTGCCTATCATATTTTTATTTAGACAGCTCTTTCTGTGCTAATTTAGAAATCTGTGAATAAAATCTATAAAAATGGGTGTTCAGTTAACTGTGAATATAACAGAAGGTCAAAGGGATAAAACAGATAACAGGAAGGTAGTCCATATTGTTGTGACTTAGCAGATTGTCTAATGTTTCATTAAAAAATAGTTGCAAACTTTTTCTTTTGGATACTGTGTAGTGACATTATGTACTTGCATAATGCCATGATAGGTAAGAAATGAACATTAGAAAGCATTTTTAATTTCTGAACATGCAAGTTGCAAAATATTCAGATGACATCTTCATTTTTGCTTAGATTACAGATGTGAGATAATTTGGATTGTAACAGTAACAGTCTTCCAAGCCAAAGGTCTACAGAAATGCTATTATATTTTTTTTTTGTAAATAAATTGGGAACAGAAGAAAATTTGTAGATCTTTTGGGGCACATTAACAGCAGTATTTTTCTTGAGTATGCCTAAGCAGTTCTGAATTTTTCTCATAATCACTATTTCTTTCATTTCTAAATTGATTTACTCTGTACCTTAGCAATCATAATTTGTTTGTTTTGGTTCTATATTTTATTCCATTTGGTTGCTTGGCTTTCACAATATTATTTTTGGATGCACCACAAGGACACATCTTACATCTTTTTTTTTCTTTTTTTTTTCTCCCTTTAAATGGAGAAGATATCTAGCATTATACTACTTATAATCTAGGCATGTAGAGTCAGAAAATCCCCAGAAGACACAGGGGACAGGACTATGGAAGTCTAGCATCCCAAGAGAGACTTCTTCCCATATCTTTGAGGTCATAAACACCCCTTCCTTCTCCTTTGGTTTATGCTATAGTGAAACAGGGTATAGGAAAAAAGTTTTTTTCTCCTCAAACACCTCTTCTGTTAAGGTGGACCCAGATCTTTCTACCATTATATTTTGATGTTGACCGTAACACTTCTTTTTTTCTCTCAAATGTTTGCAAGGTACTTTCTCTAAGCGGCCAGCTTGACTCCCAAAGTTTGTATTTGCTGATAAAAATGTTGCCATTGGTAAGACAACACAAGTTTTCAAGGTTGGCTGCAGCTAAAGAGAGGAAGCTAGGGGATATTGCACTGCCAGTATGAGAATTGCTTGGGTAATTGCTTAACTTGCCTGGGTGAGGCATTCAGATTTAGGATCAGGAGGGAGTTCTCCCCTTAGTCAGACTCGTAGGGACAGTTAGGTTTTGTTCCTCAGCCTGTTGTATAGTTACTAGCTATTTCCTGTGATTATCATCTGAAAATTGTACTTAACTAAATTCCCAGCTGCTATAAATACTTAGGACATGATGCCCTTCATTTCTTGTCTGCTCCTGTAGCCTGTTGGTCCTAGCTTTTGGGAGTGCCTGGAGAACTATACTGCATGGGAGCATCTGGAGCGGATAGTCTGTGAACACTTCTGAGTTAACATCTTTTCTTGGCTGCTTGGCGCTGTGGAGGGTCTGGACTTGGTGCCCATGTGGTCCTCCTCAGTCCTGTGCTCTTCAGCACTCCTTTGTCAGTTGAACTGACTGTTGTGGTGTAAAGCCGTCTCCAGTCTCCTGGCTATCTGACCCTGAACTTGCCTCATTGTGGAGAAGGTGGTCATCAGAAAGGTGTGTGGGAACAGCACAAAGCTGCGCCAGGGGAGGTTCAGCCTAGACATGAGGAAAAATGTCTTTACTGCAAGGGTGGTGAAACACTGGGACAGGCTTCCTAGTGAGGCAGTTGATGCCTGCCAGTGTCCAAGAGGCACTTTGACAATGGCCTCAATAACAGGCTTTAACTTTTGGTTAGCCTTGAAGTGGTCAGGCAGTTGGACTTGGTGATCTTTGTAAGGCCCTTCCAACTGAACTATTCTAAATCAAAAGCAAAATTTACAAACCAGTTGTCTCCAAAGGCAGATCAATCATTGCTATGAAGAATTTGTGTGCTTTGTTGGTAATAGCTACAATTGCTACAGTTGACACTTGTCTTCATCTTTTCTCCACCTCTTCATTGTTAGGTGAGGGGATATCTTAACGGACCAGTATGACTAAGGTTGAGGTTACTGGTGCTTGCTGATAATCATGTAGCTGTCTCTTAGTTTCTCTGATCACCTTTCTGTCTGTAACTCAATGAACTATGTAACACCACTTCCTACTAAATACAGAAATTGGGCTTAACGGAGTTAGCAAAATCACTTAGATGGAAGGTAGTTGGTAAACATAACACCTAATATCTTACTAAATGAACGGCTGCATCTTTTCTTCTTCCACTCCAGCATTTTGATGGGGAGGAATCGTGACAAGCCATTTTGAGGTTAGGAGAACTGTCAGATATTAGCTCAAGTGGAGTATAATTTGTTTGTTTGGTATACCTCTCTACAGCCAACGTATAATTTTACGCATCCTCCTGTAAGATGGTTCTGTATTCACACATGGGTTTGAAGCTCTTCCACCTTCCTTAGTGTAGAGTTAGATCAATTTTTAAATTATGGACACGATTTGAAAATAAACTAACATATATCTCCTATTAAAACAGCAGATGGTATCCTTACAGAATAACGTTGACTCTTGCTTATCTTTTTCCTTTCTATCATAGATATTTACAGAGAACTTGGCTCATCAGGTCTTCCATTCACCAGTTGCAGTATTGCAAAATCAAATAGGGCCCTGAAGCACAAAATTGGTTTCTGTAATCTGTTCTTACCAATGTTTCAACATAGCCTTAGTTGAAAATATGTTGACATTTTGTACCCTTCAAGACTCTTATCCATTGTTAACAATGCCTTTATTGAAACATGTACAGCCAAAAAAGCTTTTTTCTTATCTTGGTGTATTTTGCTGCAGTAGATAGGCCCTGAAAGGAAATGCAAAAATACATATAACTTTTCAACAGTTCAGCAATTAATGTGAGTTGTAGTCCTGTAGCAGACTTCAGAGATTTCTTTGTGGAAGCAAGTTGATGTCTAGACCTTCATTAATTTAATGTATGGAGGAAATATCACCACACTTGCTTCAGCCCCTTTGGGTATAGCGCCACACATTGGAAAAACTGTGGATTTACCCTGATGAAAAACGGAGCACTTTTGCAGATAAAATACCCTCTGCCTTTTTGTTAGGCATATTCTTCAGCCTTACAGTGCTCAACTGCAGGCATGAGTTTCTACAATAAAATAATAGAATCTGTAAATCAGGAAGGTAATCCTTTATGTGGTAGGGGACTCGGCTCTTGGTGGTGAATTTCTGAGGCTCTAGGTGGTGTAAGTAATGGTCTAATAATCATTTTTACACTACTCATCTAAGGATTACTTCGTTGCTTTGACTAAGCCCGTATCTTTTCACTATGGTGTGTGTTACCATGCTGCTAAATGCCTTACAGTCATTAGTGCAGTTCATCATTGCAACACCTTTGAAAGACAGAGCTATATCCTCTGTATAAGCAATGATAAATGGGTGTCATTGTGCTTGAGCTAGGAACTGCACAGGCACTCTTGCAAGAGTCTAGTGTGGTAACATGTAGATTAGAACTTTTTTGCCAATTTTGCTTTGGAATACCTGTATCTTCAGTGGGCCATGGGAGACTGCTGGGCTGGACGGACCTTTGGCCTTACCCGTTATGCACCACTTTTAGGCTTTCATTTCTGTTGGATAAAATAAGATCATTTATGTATTTAAAATATGAGGTCAGTTTCACAGCAGTAATGATGTCTTCTCACACCTGAACTGTGTCGTGAAGATGACAGAAAAAGTTACCTATGAAGGCTCCCTATTAAACAGAGACGTAAGTTTTCTCTAAGTTTGCTAAAGCAAATTATGTTGAATAGAAACATGTTACACTAGTGTAGTAAAGCTCTGATTATGGCATTGTGCTCATTTGCTTAGTTGGATATAGAAGCAAAAGGGTTTATGGCGGTGAAGTGAGTATAGACAAGCCTTCAGATTCTCATTCAGACTTGCCGTCTTTAGTTTCAAAATCAGCCTCCTCTCATGTTTTCTTGTTAGCAGCAGGCTTTTGCTCTTGCTGTATGCCTTAATTAAATGGAATGATTGTGAATGTTTGTACAACTGCTACAGCAGTGCTAATGTCTGTTTCTCTATGCATCTGTGCAAATTAATTTTCACAAGAGGAGGCGTGCATTCTTCCTCTAGTTTAAGTTAATCTGCCTTGAGCAAATAGATTTATTAAAAGTGTTTATTGTGATAAATGCAAAGGCTGATTCAGAATTCTGTGATTGTTCAGCTTTTAATTTTCTAAACGTTTTTCTAAATACTGTTCTAGGAGAACTGCTATTCCACCTATCCTCTCTCATTTTGACTATTTCATTATGGACCAAGTGTAGCCTTTTTGTTGCATGCTGTCTTTTAGTAATGAACTGTAAATAATTGTGGGAACCTCTGAGTCACAGGTGAAAGGACAGGTGAAGCTTCATCTTCTTCTCCTGGTTTGTTTTGAAATTGTATAGGGCCACATCAGAAGGTGACAATATTATAGGGTATTTTTTGTGCATTGAGAGATTTCAGCTGTTTAATGGAGGGGCTCTAACAGTCCAAGAGTCCCTTTCTGTATAGTCATTTAATGAGGCACCAGCAGACTTTTTCTAATCTGGGACGTTTCTGTCATCCTGTTCTACAGAAATTTATGGAAGCTAACAGGTATGTGTCAGTTGGCTTTGGCAGGCATTTTGCTTGACACTAGCTGACATTGAAGATGTAGAAGGAAAGAGAAATTAGGATTTCTGTCCAAATATTATGCTGCCCCTTGTTTGTTTATCTTTTGTCTTCTGCAGTGTCAGTATATCTCTGTGTAAGCAAATTGGATCGATTCCTATATGCATTGGTTAAATTTGTCCTCAATTTAATCAAGATTATATTTCAAAGTATAAAGAAATACTTTAAGGTACATGCCATCAGACCTCCTATACTGTTTTATTCAAATACCTCCTTAACTATCTTCTGCGTTTATATTGCAATTAGCGGACAATCATCCTGTCACTGCATTCTGCTCTGCTGACATTCCCCCTCTTAAATCTGCCAAAGGGCTGAATTCCTTGGAAGTAAGTGGTTTCTGAAAAGCAGGCACCCCCCTGGGAGTCCTTGTGGTCAAAGTGTACGGAATTATTTCAAACACCTGTGGCAACTTTAATCCCTTATGCTAATAAATTAAGCACGACAGACGTGGAAGTTATCCACACCTAAGTCTGAGAACCAGTAAACTCCGTTGGGTGACTGTCACAGGAAGTTAACTTGTTCTTGCAGATTTAGTTGCTTTTGTGAAGTTTTGATCCTACCTACACCAGTATGAATTTGGAATGCTGCTCTTAATATGCTACTTATGCTGTTATCTAGATCAGAAGGCTTCTCCTTTAAATGAAATAGAGGGTACTGGTATCTAAGACTACAGTCCTGTACAAATACAGGATAGCTCTGTCAATAAGCCTTTCAAATGATTCCATAATAGTTCTTACCTGGTGTCTAATGACAGGCCGAAAAAAATCTTTCTGAAAGCAGAAATGTCTGTAGCCCCTTAATCCAATATGATGCCCAGTTATCCTAATGATTTCAAACAAGTATTTCTATAAGACACAGCAGTTAACTTTCACAAGTGATGAAGAAGACGAACATGGCATCACAGACATATTCCTCTGTAGTACCTTAAATTTACAGTTCCCATTCAAGATTGCAACTGGTGCTCAGAAAAACCTTTTCCTTATCATAATATAATTGGAAATGCAGACACTTAGAGTGAAGATTTATGAGTGATATGTATTTAAAAATACACCTGGAGAAATTAAACCCACTCCACCCTCTATTTTCAGCTGTTTTGTTCTTTAGGTCCTTCATGCTTGATCTTTGTTTTATATCTCAGCTTCCCACAGTAGATAAAGCAGGTCCCAGCTGGTCTAGTGTGTACCTTCCAGATAAAGTCCAGGATCTTCCAGCTTTGCAGTGAGAGATGCTTCCTTAGCTCTTATGCTGAGGCCTCTCTGCAGGGCTGTGGCATTGGAAACAGACTTTATGTAGGTATAATTGTAATTATATCAGTCTCTTGCAGGATTGCAGTGTTGTGCAAAAGGGCCTTAGAGTAGACGAGAATCAGATCTAAGATGTCATACAGCTCCTCGTGTAACAGCATACGGATTAAGTTTTTTCATGCTGGCCAAATCTTCACCAACTCTGCAGTATGCTACAATCCAGCAGTGTTTCCCTCTTTCCTCAAGGTCCTTGATTTCTGCATTTCTTTTTGAATCTTTACGTGTTTGGTGAAGCCCTTTGCATTGAAAACCATGTTCATCTGAGACACTAGCTTATAGGGATTTCAAAAACTTTATTTATTTATTTATTTTAAGTCAGAAGCTTGCATTTGATCCTAGGGAGAACACTTCCTGAAGAGCTCTGCAGAATTGTACGGTGTGGAGGAAGAGTTTATATTCACATGAAGCTTTGCAATAATCCATGGGCTTGCCTGCGGGAGGTGTGCAGCTACATGTGAAATTCTATTTAGTGGTGCTTTACAGAAGAAACATAATTTGTGTTTTGCAGAAGACTGCGTATATTTCTGTGGTGGAATTGTGCTCTTCATTTTCTTTTAATTCATTTAGTATAGTTAAAATTTGCACCTCACTTGTTGAGTTTTTACTTCAAAGCCAATTTAGAGCAAACTGCAAGTTGTTCCCTTGTACAAATGATATATAACTGAAACAGCTGGAAAGAGCTTAATGCGGTTTTCACAGAAATATAAAACAAAATATTTCTGTTCTTTTCCAGAAGAAAACAATTTAAAAATCATGTAACCTTAAAGTTTTTTGTAGCTTTTGCCTAGTTGACCATTTTTTAGAATGAACAGATTTAAGATCAGTGACAAAGTGGTAAAATTGTGCCAGCCCTACCCTACTGATTCCAACACAGCTGTATGGTTTTGTAGCAAATGAGACTGGCCTTTCACTAGATTGCTTTAGAAATGAAGGAAGTCTGCACTTCTTATTTTAACACACTGAATCTTCAGAGTCTAGCTGAAGTGTTCCCCAGTTTAGCCACATTTTCTGATAAACCATTTGTACTTTGCAGGTGAAAAACCCTATCAGTGTGATTTTAAGGACTGTGAACGAAGATTTTCTCGTTCAGACCAACTCAAACGGCACCAAAGACGACACACAGGTTTGTTGGCAATGCACTTCTACTCTTTAGAGTTCACCTTTATATGTGAATTGTGATCCAAAAAGTATACTTGAAATTTCTATTTTCCTGATGTTGTATCTGCTCATGCACAATGCCAGCAGTGACAAATTCTTAAAGTTAGCTTTAGGAAGGGGGTGCAACTGTTCTTGTTGTTGGCATTTCTGCCATGGTTGTATATGCAAGCTTTTTGTCCTGCCACCATCTTTTTGAAGCAGCTTTCTAAATGAAACTCCTTGCTTTATATGGTATCCCCAGTATAGGAAATACATTATTTTAAAAACAGTTCTGCAAGAAAGAATTGCCAATGAGTAATCTGATAAATGCTACTGTCGATATTCTGATATTTGTTTGGCAATGCTAATATGTGAATCCTGTATGTGCGTAACCTGAAAGGCTGGTGGAATTACTGTGCACTTGCACGTGGAAAGCAGAAGGGAGAAGGAAAAGCCGCATCAGCTAAAAGTACCTAATTCAGCAAGACACTTAAGCTTGGATTTGAGCCTTTGAATTCTGCCAACTAAAGAAGAATTCTAGGAGTATCAAGGAGAGAAATGTTGAAGATCTGGCTGTCTGGATTGTGCTGGAGTGCAGCTGGCCAAAAATAACCTGGAAAGTGTATAGCAGCTGTTAACATACTGTGGAGAAGGCAATAGCAGTCATGAACAGGTCTGGGTCCTAGCTAGACTTTGTGAGCCTTCTTTGTCAATCATTTACTGGGTGGAATATTCTAAGACAGCCCAAACTATTTTTGAGTTCATTTGAAATTCAGCAATTTGATTTTTGCTCATACACTATTTTCTGGAAATATCAAGACAGCCCGCTTCAGCATTTCTGGAGTTCTTGGAGGCCTAGATTAACAGGGGAGACAGCTGTTCTCAAAATCACAGAAAACAAGATGACAATGACTCTGGCCTCCTGTTTGGAAGTTGAACCATGAGAGCACCCTGCATGGGACATGAGGAGGGGTTTTAGAATACTCCTCTGATTAAGCTGCAGCAAGAAATTGTGTTTGGGTCTCCTGTATTTCAGGGAATTGTCTCACAATTGGTTTACTCAAGTTCTGTGGAGAATTTCTGCCTACTACTTTTACTAAAGATGTTCTATCCCACTGAAATGATATTTAGAGAGGAAGTATCTCTGAAAGCTGGTGGTAAAAATACTTTGTTGGGATGATATGCTTTTAGCAACTGCATACTAGAACCTTTGTGTTAAGCAATCTCAGAGACTTACGTGTAGTGTGTAAAGTAAGTAGCAGAAGTATAAAGTTAAGCCTGCTGAGAGCGTATAAAAATATACCTCTGTGCTGCTATTTTTCTCATGCCATGTCTGCTCGTACATGATGGCAGGAGTGTCAAGCCATAGGATCAGAATTAATGGAAGTTTGCAGATCCTCCTTATTCCAACAGTATAAGTGGGTGTTTATTTATGCTGGTGCTGTTTGGATGCTTCAGACCCAGACATTGGAAGAGGGGTTACAAAGGGACTGTGTGTGGCAGCCTGATTAATGACTTTTTGTAATGTGTAGGCATGAAGCTGGGGGGAGCAGTTAGAGTAACTAGTAGAAAAAAATCCAGATTTTTGAAAATACAGAAATAGCTGATGTCATCCACTCTTCCAAAAAGTGTTGGGATATAAGAATAGATTTTTTTTTCTCTATTCAGGTGTGAAACCCTTCCAGTGTAAAACCTGTCAGAGAAAGTTCTCCAGATCTGATCATCTGAAGACTCATACCAGGACTCATACAGGTAAAACAAGTGCGTAAACTTTTATTCACATTTATATTTCATTATTTATTAACTTTAAAACAATGTTGTTGTAAATTACATGATTAGAAAGTCTCTTAACCAGGGATTAAATATTCAGAACATCAGAAATCATTTCAGAGTATGATGATTAACCAGTGTGACTACATTCCCTAAATATCATAGTCACTTTTCACAATGGACTTTAGGTGATTTTTGAAACTACGCTTTCCTTTGTCATGTTTAAGGAAATTTCAGCTTGGTAAAATATATTTTGTCAGCTATAGTGAAACGAACATTATGGTCTCAGCCCACAAATGTCAACTTGATATATTGCCTTCACTGAAAAAACCTACAGGACAGAAACTTTAATTCTAGCTTCAGCTGAAGGTCTGTAATCTAAAGTATTCATGCCTACTCATGCTTCTCCTAAGTGTCAGTTGAGCCTAATGCAGGATAGCACGGCAAAGCTCTTGCTGTTGCTGCTTGTACTGTAATCTCTCCAGAAGATAAAAGGAGTGCCTTTTGCAAACTCACACTGACAGATGCTGAAGTAAAAGCTTACTCAAATATTCAAGGACCTTTTTGTAGAAACTATGATATTTCATATAAATACAGGGGAAAAAATAGCAGGCATTTTAGTCTACTTTGTCCTCACATAAATGTAAACACCATTAAGAGGCAACTTCAGCAACCTCTATATTTTAGTTTTAAGTTTTAGAATTATTCTTATGAAGTGACATTTTATGTTCCCTTCCACTACATATGCCATATTTTTATGAAGTGATTGTTTACCAAGTGCTTTGACATGTTACTAGATGTCACAGTGTTTTCTACACCGGGGCTAACCTTTTCAAATTCAGTCTCTCTACTGGTGGACAAGGAGCCAGAAAATCCTTTTTTCTTCTGCTAAGGATTCTTTCTTCTTTTCTGGACCATAAAAAAGACCTATTAAAGACTTTCAAGTATAAAAAAGAAATTTTAATAAAGAGAATGATTCACAAGAATAACGGCATTTTCTGTGGCACCGGCCAGATAAATGCTTCAAGCAGTGATGATATCTGCACTTGCAATCTATAAATGGCAAAGGGCATGGCCGTGTTACTGGGTTCTCCCTGTCATTTCACGCTGAGCTGCAGGATCTGGTTCTGGTTCTGGTGCATGTGTATGAAGCAAGATATTTTCATAATCACCAAGAGGTAATATTCTGGTAGAGACAAAATGACAAGTGGTTGCTACATGTTAGCAAATTAGGAAAAACTATATTCTCCTTCACATTTCACTGCTAACTGATCTGATAATTCATGGAAAGACTCCATGATCTCCTGACTTCAGTAATTTTTTACCCCAGATCAGCTAAATCAGTGAATAATTACTCTCTTTTTTTCTAGTGAAACTAATCTCCCTGTTCTAGTTCTTCCTTGCTCCACGTGATCCAAGCCCACCCTGCCCTCGTTGCTGAAAGCAGCCTCACTTGAGCGCTAATTACCTCATAGCACAGACCTTGGCCTGGGCTCGCTGCCTGCCACTGGCTCAGGTTCTGTGGGGGCTCTGCAGCTCAGCTGCCTGCTGCTGTGACGATGCTCCTGTCGGCAATGTTGGATTTGTCATGCTCCTTTGACTGTTAAATATACATATCCTGAGAGGAATGAGCACGAGTGATAGTTGGGGATTTTTTGTGTCCATCCTGCGCTGTGGTTTCATTCCTCCTTCATTCCTCTCTCTGTTTTGTCCCCTAAATTTTGCAAGAAAACACTTAGCTCAGTTTAACTTGTTCCATGTTAAATCTTGATGAAGGGAAGTGCAGATAACTTTCATCTCTTGTGGCTTATTTGTAAATCAACTGTTAAACTATTTGGTAAGCTACAAATTCAGGGCCTCTTGTCTATTTTTAGCAATTGAAATGTTATTTCTGATGTCTGTACAGTGAAACTATGTAAGATAATCTGTGCCCAGCACAGAATTAACAGATTGTTGCCCCCTGTCATGAGTGGACAATTGGAATTGCTTGTGAAACAGCAAAACTCTTTGCTGCTTTTATTGTGGTAGTTTAGTGAAAAATTGGCCAGTAATACATAGCTCGCATCAGTTCACAGGATGGTTTTGTTAATGCTGCTGAGATGAAAGAGGACCACTTTATACAATGTGATTTTTATCAGTAGCTCTGACCAGATCAGCTTCGTCCCATACTGTTTTATGCACTCATGTGAGATGGTTGATGCTTTTGCCAGCATGTATGTTAACTGGATAAAGTAGATTTTAAGTCAATTTCCCTGCTTTATATAATCTGTTTATTGCATGGGATTTTGCAAACAGAAATACACAGCACTTATGCCAATGCCAGATTTGCTTTTGCCTGAATTTGGATGTTTGTGAAATGTACAAAGTGTGAGGCAAAGAAGAAAAGAAGATGGTTGGGTGACCTCGTACCACCCCAGTGTGTCTTGAGTTGGAGAGTACGAGGTGTATAGACAGCATGGAAGAGCCCAGAGCTGAACCTACTGTAAAATACTGCATCTATCTGGGGCAGTGGAGGGGAAGAAAATGCAAGTCTAAAAGAAACACGAGTCAGTGGGCACTGCTCTGAGCTAATGAAAGCATTCCATCAGCATTCCTGTGGCATCAGACACACAGCCTGAAATTCCTCTTAAATATTGTAGAAAATAGACCAGATTAAACTGTAAAGAGGTGATGGCATTTATTGTTAAAATTGTATCTGCTTTGTTTGGGGTCATTTTTAGTGAATTATTATTATACCTGTGAGAATGTTAGAAAAATACTGAATATTGGGGCCTTTAAAACATCCCATAGATGTGAATCTACTTTATTTAGACAGTAGTGGGAAACTTTCAGTCTGGCTCGGCAAACTTCATGTTGACTGCTGTTGCTTCTGCCATATTCCTTTACACTCACCAGTTTCAAGGAGCTCTGGGCAAAACTCATTGAACTTGCAGGAAAAACTCTCCTTGACTTGAGGTCAAGCTCTAAGTAGTCACTGACAATTCTCACAGTGACTAACAGTACGTCTGCACCACAGTCAGAGGTGCAACTGAAGCTTGTGTGAATGCCAGAGTTACTTCTAAACCAATTCATCCAAGAACTGAGAGTAGCATAAACATGGCAATGGGGTGTTCAGTAAAGTCCTGTCTTCAGGAACAATCCACTGCAAAATGCTCTACATCATGTGGAAAGGCTGTTGGTAAACATCAGCTGGGGGAGATGTAAGAAAGCACTGAGTGCTGATGTGAGCAGTAATTGAGGGCACTCCCACACCCTCTCAGCATGGCCCAGGATGCCTCTCCTCCTGCCAGGAGATCTGCCTAGCTCCTAACAGCCCCACAGAAAGAAAAGAAATATCAGTGTCCCAGGCAAGCTGTATACCCAGTTAATAACAGGGTGTTTCGTTAACAGGTGAAAAGCCTTTCAGTTGCCGGTGGCCCAGCTGTCAAAAAAAATTTGCCAGGTCTGATGAATTAGTTCGTCATCACAACATGCACCAGAGGAACATGACTAAACTGCAGTTGGCCCTTTAGACAGTTCAAACAAGTGAATAAACCAGATGGGACACTATGAGCTACTGCAAACTTTATCAGCCATCTTCGATCACCTCTGTCAGAAAGCTGCAGCTGTCTTCGCATCCCATTTGACACAAGTTAACTAAACCGTAGGATTCTGCTCAGCTTTGTCTTCCATTTGGACTTACAAAATTTCTTATCCAAAAAGTTCAGAAGATTTTTATTTGTGATTTTGTTAAAAAGTGAGCAAGATTGCCGCAGTTTCAAGATTACTCTAACCTATGCTTACCTTCCATGGGTGTTTCCAGTTTTCTGTTTTTATTTTCGCTTGAACTTTTCTAGGTACATTTTATTCTACCTTTTTAAGTCCAGCAGCAGGCAGAGTGATTAGTCCCTGTTGAAGGTAAGCTTTATGCTTACTACTTTTGTGCATATCCTGAAGTTTCCAAATGCTAGTACAGTTATCCTCACCAGATGAGACAGAACAATCAACTGAGATACTTTCGGTAAGCTTTGTACTCGTACTGCCAAAGGGCAAGCTTTTAAAGTTGGAAGCAATGCTTCTGAATTTCACAAATCAAACCTTTTTTTTAAAGAAATTATTTCTATAGCAGCTAAAGCTAGATGAACCAGAACCTCTGTACAGAAAATAAGAATCTTACCATTAAGTTAACTTGTTTTTTAAATAATCACATAATTGATCCCTCCGAACTGTTTCGTTTGTCAAATAACTCTCTTTCCCTCCACGCGCCCCCCCCCTTTTAATGTATTGGTTTAAATTTATTCCATCATGCGATGCATAGATCTCCTTTACACAAAAGTGATTCCAATCATTGTAGACATTTGGGATTTGTTTACAATGTAAAGCCACACTGGTTATGTGGCTAGCAAGCTGTATAAACTTAAAACTGAACTTTTAATGGGGCTGGTCCAGGATCTCCATTAACAGATTACTCTTAAGATAAGTAACTTAAAAAGACTCTTTGTCAAGTATATGTGAAAAAGACATTATTAGCGTAAGGAAATATATTGTTTCAGGGTTTTGGGAGGAGGGGTTTATTATTTACTTTTAATTGCTTGAAATTGTGTGTATATATATATCTGATAATGTATTGCTCTTAGACATCTAAAATTAGAAAGTGTATAAATATTAGATGCATCACTGTTCTGATGTTGTTGCTGTTACAAACTATTGATAACACTAAGAATGTAACCTGCATTTTTCACTGAGCTTTCAATTAAAGCCCATTCAAAGAGAAACAAATGAGAGTCCAGCAGATGTCTTGTTTCATGTCTGGTATTAAATTTCAAATGCCCTGTCCAATAGTATCCATTTTTTTTTTTGTATATAAAGGTACCACCAGCACTGATGACCACTAGTTAACCTGTCCAGGTCTTGACCACAATTTATCCATCTCACTTGGGAATCATACTGGCAGCAGAAAACAGTGTCAAGTTTCATATTGTGCTATAACACAGTTGCTTCAATCGTTTGTCTTCTTACAAAAATATTCCTTTTCTTTAGATCTATAAGATTTGTATAAAGACTTTATAGAATAGTACAATCCAGTTTATAAATAGAAGTATTGGCCTTCTGTAGAACTGTGCTGAAACCATAAGCACAGATAACTTCTTAGATTACGATGTCATACGGTGACTTTTAAGTAAAAGTTAACTTAGAGTTGAGGTGGCTTAAATCAGTTCAGCAGGTTGAAAAAGACAGTCTTTCGTAGATGATGAAGTGTGAAAATGAAGATAAAAAAAAATTATTGTTTCTTTGTCATACTGCCTGCTTTTCTTTGGAAGTAAGTACAGCCTGCCTGAGCGCCCTTTGACCTTGCAAAATATTTGTATCTCTTTAGCAAAAATCTTTAATGTATCTTGCCAAGCTTTTTTCTCTAATGTACACAATGGAGTTCTATGATGGGTTGAGCTTTCTCTCTTAAAGTGCAGCTGCATCGTCAAGAAAACTCAACAGTTAATTCTTCAAGTCCTCTTTTTCGCTTGGGTATTGCATCACTGTTAATTACTGTTGGGGTACTGTGACTCATTTGTATCAGTCAACTTTATCTTTTGCTGCCAAAAGACAGCATCTCTCTGGAGAAACTCATAACAAGTGTGGCAAACATCAAATATTTGGAGTGAATGGTGTATATAAAACTGCTCAGAATTAAAAAATAAAGCAACTCCTCCTGCTTTCTTGAGAGAAAAGTTCAGTCGTAAAAACAATGTCTTCTGATTTACCCAGCAATGTTCTGCAACTACAAAACAATGTTTTTCAGCCTGCACCCAAAATAGAGAGCTGTCAGAAATGTTTATACTAAAAGCCAAAAAAAGAAAAATCAACCTCCAGTTGTGCCTGCATTAGTCAAACATAAATAAAACTATCTTTTGTGAAATATAACCAAAACTCCACTGCAGCACGGGCCAGACTTCCAATGACCTGTGAATAAGTACATCCATAGTTTTGCTGCTTGGTGAATAGCATGCCAAATAATAACGGTAGATGGCTACAAAAATGAAGTATGGGGTGATGAGTGATGGAGTATGTCCTCTGGTTTTCGCTGTCGCCCCTTTTTCAATGAAAGTACTTACTGCTACTCTATTGTTTGATGCTCATTATGTCCTCCAACACTCCAAGTACAGTGAAGACAAAGGTAAATGTTTACGTGATTTTTTTTATTGTTATTCCTAGTCATTTTACAGTCTTTGTTGTGAGAGGCATTTTATGTCTCTCCCTCTCATTTCCCTGTTTCCAAGATTCTATCAGCAAGGTAAGCCACTTTTATTGAAGTGCTGTACTACATGAATTTCTCAGAAGCAGCCCCCAGATGCTGGTTCTTGCAGCATGCAATTCCTCATTTTGCAGCAAGAAGAAACTGCTCAGCAGGCCAGGTTTCTGTGAGCTTGACCTCCGTATGAAAGACGAGGGGGCTGCACTTCATTATATCTTACAACTATCCTTAACTCTCTGGAAAATTTTCAATTCCACAATTAATTAAAAAAATCTTTTATGCCTCTGGCCTGTGTTCTTAAACTGCAAATAGTGACTGATGCTATTTTGGCTGATGGTTAATGTCTTACTGTGACTGACATACTTTTCCTGTTCTGTAGCTTCCCTCACCCCCAGAATACAGAATGTTAGTGGCATAGGTAATACGTGTACTTTTTCTTGTCACTTCATGATGTACAGTATATGTTGGGTAGGAAAGGGAACATTATCTCTTTTCTCTCTGATGTTGTCAGCTGAGATTCAAGGATTCCCTTGCACTGATTTTTTTTTCAAGGTAGGTGAATCCAGCCAAGTGTCCCTTCTGCTTGATAAACACCTGAGACCTAACGTGCCTGAACTGTAGCCACATGGCCATACTTCTGGTGCACATCAGATTCTTTAGGGCACAGACTGTGTTGGCCAAGCAGGAGGTACAGAGGCATTATCTGGCTGCAATTAGGCAACCAACAAGAAGGCAGTCCTATCCTCCGGACATTCCTGTAAGGGAAATAGGGGACTAGCAGAGAAGTAGCTCTTTGTTTCTCTCTCCGTGTTGGGTTAGGAAACTCGTTCATTTTAGATGCCACTCCAACCAGGCCTATCTGTTTCAGGATGTCAGTAGGATTCATTTCACTGCTCCAGCAACCAACCTTAGAGCAACTGAGAACAGGTCCTGAAGATGAAGGTGGGTGCTTTAAATGAGTTTTTCTTCCTCCTTCCCCTTCTCCAAACAGGCACTGAGAAAACCCTATCATGCACAGTGTTTTCCAATCACCAGTGTGACCTGACAGCAAATCCAGTACGGTAAGCACGCTGCTCCCTGCACCATGTCCAAAAGTGCGACAAGGCTTTGGGGTGGACCGAGGGGCCCGGAGATGTGCGCAGCTCCGCACCTCGGAGCTGCCAGTGTCTGGCATGAGGAGGGTACATGAAGGCAACCATGTGGCAGAGGTGTGCTGCCAGAGGATGTGCAAAGGTTGTGCTGCTTCATCATGCTTGAGCTCTGTTTGTACCTTCCCCTTGGGGAATGTAGTGGCAGGGAGAATCACTCGGCTTTTGAGCTGGAGAATTCCTCCTCACTTCAGGAAAATGCCCCCCTCCCCCAATTAACAAAAAGGTAATTAAAGGCAGTGTATGCAGTTCAGAATGGCAGTAGTGGATGAGAAAGGCCAGCTGCAATATTTGGGAAGATCCAATAAAAGATTCATGAGGATCCTTTTAGCTATTGGAAGTCCTGATGACACGAAGGAGTCTAGTGAAAATGAAGACCTGGTCACAAGAGCAATGAGTTTAAAAAAAAAAACAAAAACAAAAAAACCCAAACCCAAATCCCACCCCCACTGACACCATTCTAAAAATTAGACAATTAAGAGTAAAACCAGGAATGTAGCCAGAACTATTCCACCTCAAATAATAAACACAAGGATAAGTTGCCAAGTGAGGTCAAAGAAGCAAATGGTAAAGTGAGTTTAAGAGACAGCTAGACACTTTTATGGGGAGAGAGGGGATTGAAGGATACAGTGACAAAATCGGGGGTAGAGTTGAGATAAACTCGGAGGACAGGCACGGTGGGCCAATAGCCTCAGAGAGCTCTGAGCCCCCGGTGCTCAGCAGAGGAGCCGAGTGGCTATTGGCATTCTGGGGAGACTTTCCAGGGCTGTCAGCAGGGTCCTGTGTGGGACAAAGGGTAACTGTCGGAACAGTTTCTGAACAGACAGGAAACTGTCAGAACATCTTCCTGAAAGGAAGATGAGCCTGGCAGGTAGAAATGGGTGAGCTCTCAGGTGCACTGGTTCTAACTGCTGCCCTTGGTTTCACTGGTGACATGCCCCGACAGACTTGCTAAAAAGCAGATTTTTTTAAGAACTTCTACCCAAACAGCTTGTCTTCTAGCAAGTTACCAGCACAGAGCACACAGACATCAAAAAAACAAAAACTTTTTTTTTCCGTTTTTCATGAGAGACTATTTGTAATATAGGAAAGAACAGGGTTGGCTAGAATATGATTTAAATGAGGCAGAGACAAAATACACAGCGATTATGTTCTTCTCTGCTTGTACTAAGCTTTGCATACTTTGATGTCAGCACAGCCTGCGTTGATTCCCATAAAAAATACTGGCAGAACTTCCGTGGCTTCAAATAGCAGCATGATGAAACCTGGTTTTATGTGCTCAGTTTGGCCATCAACTGGGTGATCTTTAGTCCCTTCCAACTCAAACCATCTCTGCACTGACAAGCACATTTGGCTTTACCAGCACAGTGAGGTTCTTAAATAATGGTGGTGAGGTGACCAAGACCGTCATGGCCACTGGAAATCAGTCAGAGCATCCAGTAAATGAAGTGTGGTTTTCCATATAGATTGAAATCCAACCAGACATGCCAGCTTTGAGACCTCAAAGAGCTCTGACCATTGAGGATGATCTGAAAGGTGGCATTCTTCTAGAAGCCACATGTAACATGGGCAGGTCTTGGGCTGGCAACTGTAGGAACACAGGAAGATGCTGCCCCAAAGAGGCTGCAAGCCATAGGTAAGGTGTTAAAATTCAAGTGTTTAAAGGCACTGAAAATCTTGAATGAGAAAGTACAGTACAGAAAGTACAGGGCTTTTT